>NW_025957396.1:0-34060 GCF_023159225.1 Perognathus longimembris pacificus | reverse complement strand
TAATTACCTTAACAAGCTCCAGCTGTTTTTATTCTCAGAAGGTTTACTCCCTGATATACTGCTGCCTACCCCCTTCGTAAGTGCAGGTCCTAAATGAGCTTTTTTCTCTGTTCCCTCACCACAATCCAGATTCTTTTGGGGAGTTACCAGTACAGTAACCATACCAGGAAGCACTTAATTTATTAAGCTACTGCTTTTCTTAAACTCAGTGGAGATATTTACTGATAAACAGCTACCTAAGCAGCATGTTCATGTCGTTCCTAAATGAGCTTCTATCTCTCTGCCCTCACCACAATCAGATTCTTCTGAGGAGTTCCAGTACAATATCCTTTCCCCTGTGTAATTACCTTAACAAGCTCCAGCAGTTTTTATTCTCAGAAGGTTTACTCCTGATATACAGCTGCCTACCCCCCTCGTAAGTGCAGGTCTTAAATGAGCTTTCTTCTCTGTTCCCTCACCACAATCCAGATTCTTTTGGGAAGTTACCAGTACAGTAACCATACCAGGAAGTACTTAATTTATTAAGCTACTGCTTTTCTTAATCTCAGTGGAGATATTTACTGATAAACAGCTACCTACGCAGCATGTTCATGTCGTTCCTAAATGAGCTTTTATCTCTCTGCCCTCACCACAAATCAGATTCTTCTGAGGAGTTCCAGTACATTATCCTTTCCCACTGTGTAATTACCTTAACATGCTCCAGCTGTTTGATTCTCAGAAGGTTACTCCCTGATATACAGCTGCCTACCCCCTTCGTAAGTGCAGGTCCTAAATGAGCTTTTTTCTCTGTTCCCTCACCACAATCCAGATTCTTTTGGGGAGTTACCAGTACAGTAACCATACCAGGAAGTACTTAATTATTAAGCTACTGCTTTTCTTAATCTCAGTGGAGATATTTACTGATAAACAGCTACCTACGCAGCATGTTCATGTCGTTCCTAAATGAGCTTTTATCTCTCTGCCCTCACCACAAATCAGATTCTTCTGAGGAGTTCCCAGTACATTATCCTTTCCCCCTGTGTAATTACCTTAACAAGCTCCAGCTGTTTTTATTCTCAGAAGGTTTACTCCCTGATATACTGCTGCCTACCCCCTTCGTAAGTGCAGGTCCTAAATGAGCTTTTTTCTCTGTTCCCTCACCACAATCCAGATTCTTTTGGGAGTTCCCAGTACAGTAACCATACCAGGAAGTACTTAATTTATTAAGCTACTGCTTTTCTTAATCTCAGTGGAGATATTTACTGATAAACAGCTACCTACGCAGCATGTTCATGTCGTTCCTAAATGAGCTTTTATCTCTCTGCCCTCACCACAAATCAGATTCTTCTGAGGAGTTCCCAGTACATTATCCTTTCCCCTGTGTATTACCTTAACAAGCTCCAGCTGTTTTTATTCTCAGAAGGTTTACTCCCTGATATACAGCTGCCTACCCCCTTCGTAAGTGCAGGTCCTAAATGAGCTTTTTTCTCTGTTCCTCACCACAATCCAGATTCTTTTGGGGAGGTACCAGTACAGTAACCATACCAGGAAGTACTTAATTTATTAAGCTACTGCTTTTCTTAATCTCAGTGGAGATATTTACTGATAAACAGCTACCTACGCAGCATGTTCATTTCGTTCCTAAATGAGCTTTTATGTCGCTGCCCTCACCACAAATCAGATTCTTCTGAGGAGTTCCCAGTACATTATCCTTTCCCCTGTGTAATTACCTTAACAAGCTCCAGCTGTTTTTATTCTCAGAAGGTTTACTCCCTGATATACAGATGCCTACCCCCCTTCGTAAGTGCAGGTCCTAAATGAGCTTTTTTCTCTGTTCCCTCACCACAATCCAGATTCTTTTGGGAGTTACCAGTACAGTAACCATACCAGGTAGTACTTAATTTATTAAGCTACTGATTTTCTTAATCTCTGTGGAGATATTACTGATAAACAGCTACCTACGCAGGCATGTTCATGTCGTTCCTAAATGAGCTTTTATCTCTCTGCCCTCACCAAAAATCAGATTCTTCTGAGGAGTTCCCAGTACATTATCCTTTCCCCTGTGTAATTACCTGAACAAGCTCCAAGCTGTTTTTATTCTCAGAAGGTTTGCTCCCTGATATACAGCTGCCTACCCCCTTCGTAAGTGCAGGTCCTAAATGAGCTTTTTTCTCTGTTCCCTCACCACAATCCAGATTCTTTGGGGAGTTACCAGTACAGTAACCATACCAGGAAGTACTTAATTTATTAAGCTACTGCTTTCTTAATCTCAGTGGAGATATTTACTGATAAACAGCTACCTACGCAGCATGTTCATGTCGTTCCTAAATGAGCTTTTATCTCTCTGCCCTCAGCACAAATCAGATTCTTCTGAGGAGTTCCCAGTACATTATCCTTTCCCTGTGTAATTACCTTAACAAGCTCCAGCTGTTTTATTCTCAGAAGGTTTACTCCCTGATATACAGCTGCCTAACCCTTCGTAAGTGCAGGTCCTAAATGAGCTTTTTTCTCTGTTCCCTCACCACAATCCAGATTCTTTTGGGGAGTTACCAGTACAGTAACCATACCAGGAAGTACTTATTTATTAACCTACTGCTTTTCTTAATCTCAGTGGAAATATTTACTGATAAACAGCTACCCTACGCAGCATGTTCATGTCGTTCCTAAATGAGCTTTTATCTCTCTGCCCTCACACAAATCAGATTCTTCTGAGGAGTTCCCAGTACATTATCCTTTCCCCTGTGTAATTACCTTAACAAGCTCAGCTGTTTTTATTCTCAGAAGGTTTACTCCCTGATATACAGCTGCCTACCCCCTTCGTAAGTGCAGGTCCTAAATGAGCTTTTTTCTCTGTTCCCTCACCACAATCCAGATTCTTTTGGGGAGTTACCAGTACAGTAACCATACCAGGAAGTACTTAATTTATTAAGCTACTGCTTTTCTTAATCTCAGGGGAGATATTTACTGATAAACAGCTACCTACGCAGCATGTTCATGTCGTTCCTAAATGAGCTTTTATCTCTCTGCCCTCACCACAAATCAGATTCTTCTGAGGAGTTCCCAGTACATTATCCTTTCCCCTGTGTAATTACCTTAACAAGCTCCAGCTGTTTTTATTCTCAGAAGGTTTACCCCCTGATATACAGCTGCCTACCCCCCTTCGTAAGTGCAGGTCCTAAATGAGCTTTTTTCTCTGTTCCCTCACCACAATCCAGATTCTTTTGGGGAGTTACCAGTACAGTAACCATACCAGGAAGTACTTAATTTATTAAGCTACTGCTTTTCTTAATCTCAGTGGAGATATTTACTGATAAACAGCTACCTACGCAGCATGTTCATAGTCGTTCCTAAATGAGCTTTTATCTCTCTGCCCTCACCACAAATCAGATTCTTCTGAGGAGTTCCCAGTACATTATCCTTTCCCCTGTGTAATTACCTTAAACAAGCTCCAGCTGTTTTTATTCTCAGAAGGTTTACTCCCTGATATACAGCTGCCTACCCCCTTCGTAAGTGCAGGTCCTAAATGAGCTTTTTTCTCTGTTCCCTCACCACAATCCAGATTCTTTTGGGGAGTTACCAGTACAGTAACCAAACCAGAAGTACTTATTTATTAAGCTACTGCTTTTCTTAATCTCAGTGGAGATATTTACTGATAAACAGCTACCTACGCAGCATGTTCATGTCGTTCCTAAATGAGCTTTTATCTCTCTGCCCTCACCACAAATCAGATTCTTCTGAGGAGTTCCAAGTACATTATCCTTTCCCCTGTGTAATTACCTTAACAAGCTCCAGCTGTTTTATTCTCAGAAGGTTTACTCCCTGATATACAGCTGCCTACCCCCTTCGTAAGTGCAGGTCCTAAATGAGCTTTTTTCTCTGTTCCCTCACCACAATCCAGATTCTTTTGGGGAGTTACCAGTACAGTAACCATACCAGGAAGTACTTAATTATTAAGCTACTGCTTTTCTTAATCTCAGTGGAGATATTTACTGATAAACAGCTACCTACGCAGCATGTTCATGTCGTTCCTAAATGAGCTTTTATCTCTCTGCCCTCACCACGAATCAGATTCTTCTGAGGAGTTCCCAGTACATTATCCTTTCCCCTGTGTAATTACCTTAACAAGCTCCAGCTGTTTTTATTCTCAGAAGGTTTACTCCCTAATATACTGCTGCCTACCCCTTCGTAAGTGCTGGTCCTAAATGAGCTTTTTTCTCTGTTTCCCTCACCACAATCCAGATTCTTTTGGGGAGTTACCAGTACAGTAACCATACCAGGAAGTACTTAATTTATTAAGCTACTGCTTTCTTAATCTCAGTTGAGATATTTACTGATAAACAGCTACCTACGCAGCATGTTCATGTCGTTCCTAAATGAGCTTATATCTCTCTGCCCTCACCACAAATCAGATTCTTCTGAGGAGTTCCAAGTACATATCCTTTCCCCTGTGTAATTACCTTAACAAGCTCCAGCTGTTTTTATTCTCAGAAGGTTTACTCCCTGATATACAGCTGCCTACCCCCTTCGTAAGTGCAGGTCCTAAATGAGCTTTTTTCTCTGTTCCCTCACCACAATCCAGATTCTTTTGGGGAGTTACCAGTACAGTAACCATACCAGGAAGTACTTAATTTATTAAGCTACTGCTTTTCTTAATCTCAGTGGAGATATTTACTGATAAACAGCTACCTACGCAGCATGTTCATGTCGTTCCTAAATGAGCTTTTATCTCTCTGCCCTCACCACAAATCAGATTCTTCTGAGGAGTTCCAAGTACATTATCCTTTCCCCTGTGTAATTACCTTAACAAGCTCCAGCTGTTTTTATTCTCAGAAGGTTTACTCCCTGATATACAGCTGCTACCCCCTTCGTAAGTGCAGGTCCTAAATGAGCTTTTTTCTCTGTTCCCTCACCACAATCCAGATTCTTTTGGGGAGTTACCAGTACAGTAACCATACCAGGAAGTACTTAATTTATTAAGCTACTGCTTTTCTTAATCTCAGGGGAGATATTTACTGATAAACAGCTACCTACGCAGCATGTTCATGTCGTTCCTAAATGAGCTTATATCTCTCTGCCCCTCACCCACAAATCAGATTCTTCTGAGGAGTTCCCAGTACATTATCCTTTCCCCTGTGTAATTACCTTAACAAGCTCCAGCTGTTTTTATTCTCAGAAGGTTTACTCCCTGATATACAGCTGCCTACCCCCTTCGTAAGTGCAGGTCCTAAATGAGCTTTTTTCTCTGTTCCCTCACCACAATCCAGATTCTTTTGGGGAGTTACCAGTACAGTAACCATACCAGGAAGTACTTAATTTATTAAGCTACTGCTTTTCTTAATCTCAGTCGAGATATTACTGATAAACAGCTACCTACGCAGCATGTTCATTTCGTTCCTAAATGAGCTTTTATCTCTCTGCCCTCACCACAAATCAGATTCTTCTGAGGAGTTCCCAGTACATTATCCTTTCCCTGTGTAATTACCTTAACAAGCTCCAGCTGTTTTTATTCTCAGAAGGTTTACCCCCTGATATACAGCTGCCTACCCCCTTCGTAAGTGCAGGTCCTAAATGAGCTTTTTTCTCTGTTCCCTCACCACAATCCAGATTCTTTTGGGGAGTTACCAGTACAGTAACCATACCAGGAAGTACTTAATTTATTAAGCTACTGCTTTTCTTAATCTCAGTGGAGATATTTACTGATAAACAGCTACCTACGCAGCATGTTCATGTCGTTCCTAAATGAGCTTTTATCTCTCTGCCTCACCACAAATCAGATTCTTCTGAGGAGTTCCCAGTACATTATCCTTTCCCCTGTGTAATTACCTTAACAAGCTCCAGCTGTTTTTATTCTCAGAAGGTTTACCTCCCTGATATACAGCTGCCTACCCCCTTCGTAAGTGCAGGTCCTAAATGAGCGTTTTTCTCTGTTCCCTCACCACAATCCAGATTCTTTTGGGGAGTTACCAGTACAGTAACCATACCAGGAAGTACTTAATTTATTAAGCTACTGCTTTTCTTAATCTCAGTGGAGATATTTACTGATAAACAGCTACCTACGCAGCATGTTCATGTCGTTCCTAAATGAGCTTATATCTCTCTGCCCTCACCACAAATCAGATTCTTCTGAGGAGTTCCCAGTACATTATCCTTTCCCCTGTGTAATTACCTTAACAAGCTCCAGCTGTTTTTATTCTCAGAAGGTTTACTCCCTGATATACAGCTGCCTACCCCCTTCGTAAGTGCAGGTCCTAAATGAGCTTTTTTCTCTGTTCCCTCACCCACAATCCAGATTCTTTTGGGGAGTTACCAGTACAGTAAACCATACCAGGAAGTACTTAATTTATTAAGCTACTGCTTTTCTTAATCTCAGTGGAGATATTTACTGATAAACAGCTACCTACGCAGCATGTTCATGTCGTTCCTAAATGAGCTTTTATCTCTCTGCCCTCACCACAAATCAGATTCTAATGAGGAGTACCCAGTACATTATCCTTTCCCCTATGTATTACCTTAACAAGCTCAGCTGTTTTTATTCTCAGAAGGTTTACTCCCTGATATACAGCTGCCTACCCCCTTCGTAAGTGCAGGTCCTTAATGAGCTTTTTTCTCTGTTCCCTCACCACAATCCAGATTCTTTTGGGAGTTACCAGTACAGTAACCATACCAGGAAGTACTTAATTTATTACGCTACTGCTTTTCTTAATCTCAGTGGAGTTATTTACTGATAAACAGCTACCTACGCAGCATGTTCATGTCGTTCCTAAATTAGCTTTTATCTCTCTGCCCTCACCACAAATCAGATTCTTCTGAGGAGTTCCCAGTACATTATCCTTTCCCCTGTGTAATTACCTTAACAAGCTCCAGCTGTTTTTATTCTCAGAAGGTTCCTCCCTGATATACAGCTGCCTACCCCCATCGTAAGTGAAGGTCCTAAATGAGCTTTTTTCTCTGTTCCCTCACCACAATCCAGATTCTTTTGGGGAGTTACCAGTACAGTAACCATACCAGGAAGTACTTAATTATTAAGCTACTGCTTTTCTTAATCTCAGTGGAGATATTTACTGATAAACAGCTACCTACGCAGCATGTTCATGTCGTTCCTAAATGAGCTTTTATCTCTCGGCCCTCACCACAAATCAGATTCTTCTGAGGAGTTCCCAGTACATTATCCTTTCCCCTGTGTAATTACATTAACAAGCTCCAGCTGTTTTTATTCTCAGAAGGTTTACTCCCTGATATACAGCTGCCTACCCCCTTCGTAAGTGCAGGTCCTAAATGAGCTTTTTTCTCTGTTCCCTCACCACAATCCAGATTCTTTTGGGGAGTTACCAGTACAGTAACCATACCAGGAAGTACTTAATTTATTAAGCTACTGCTTTTCTTAATCTCAGTGGAGATATTTACTGATAAACAGCTACCTACGCAGCATGTTCATGTCGTTCTAAATGAGCTTTTATCTCTCTGCCCTCACCACAAATCAGATTCTTCTGAGGAGTTCCCAGTACATTATCCTTTCCCCTGTGTAATTACCTTAACAAGCTCCAGCTGTTTTTATTCTCAGAAAGTTTACTCCCTGATATACAGCTGCCTACCCCCTTCGTAAGTGCAGGTCCTAAATGAGCTTTTTTCTCTGTTCCCTCACCACAATCCAGATTCTTTTGGGGAGATACCAGTACAGTAACCATACCAGGAAGTATTAATTTATTTAGCTACTGCTTTTCTTAATCTCAGTGGAGATATTTACTGATAAACAGCAACCTACGCAGCATGTTCATGTCGTTCCTAAATGAGCTTTTATCTCTCTGCCCTCACCACAAATAGGATTCTTCTGAGGAGTTCCCAGTACAATATCCTTTCCCCTGTGTAATTACCTTAACAAGCTCCAGCTGTTTTTATTCTCAGAAGGTTTACTCCCTGATATACAGCTGCCTACCCCCTTCGTAAGTGCAGGTCTAAATGAGCTTTTTTCTCTGTTCCCTCACCACAATCCAGATTCTTTTGGGAGTTACCAGTACAGTAACCATACCAGGAAGTACTTAATTATTAAGCTACTGCTTTTCTTAATCTCAGTGGAGATATTTACTGATAAAACAGCTACCTACGCAGCATGTTCATTTCGTTCCTAAATGAGCTTTTATCTCTCTGCCCTCACCACAAATCAGATTCTTCTGAGGAGTTCCCAGTACATTATCCTTTCCCCTGTGCAATTACCTTACAAGCTCCAGCTGTTTTTATTCTCAGAAGGTTTACTCCCTGATATACAGCTGCCTACCCCCTTCGTAAGTGCAGGTCCTAAATGAGCTTTTTTCTCTGTTCCCTCACCACAATCCAGATTCTTTTGGGGAGTTACCAGTACAGTTACCATACCAGGAAGTAATTATTTATTAAGCTACTGCTTTTCTTAATCTCAGTGGAGATATTTACTGATAAACAGCTACCTACGCAGCATGTTCATGTCCTTCCTAAATGAGGTTTTATCTCTCTGCCCTCACCACAAATCAGATTCTTCTGAGGAGTTCCCAGTACATTATCCTTTCCCCTGTGTAATTACCTTAACAAGCTCCAGCTGTTTTTATTCTCAGAAGGTTTACTCCCTGATATCCAGCTGCCTACCCCCTTCGTAAGTGCAGGTCCTAAATGAGCTTTTTTCTCTGTTCCCTCACCACAATCCAGATTCTTTGGGGAGTTACCAGTACAGTAACCATACCAGGAAGTACTTAGGTTTATGAAGCTACTGCTTTTCTTAATCTCAGTGGAGATATTACTGATAAACAGCTACCTACGCAGCATGTTCATGTCGTTCTTAAATGAGCTTTTATCTCTCTGCCCTCACCACAAATCAGATTCTTCTGAGGAGTTCCCAGTACATTATCCTTTCCCCTGTGTAATTACCTTGACAAGCTCCAGCTGTTTTTATTCTCAGAAAGTTATTCCCTGATATACAGCTGCCTACCCCCTTCGTAAGTGCAGGTCCTAAATGAGCTTTTTTCTCTCTTCCCTCACCACAATGCAGATTCTTTTGGGGAGTTACCAGTACATTAACCATACCAGTACGTACTTAATTTATTAAGCTACTGCTTTTCTTAATCTCAGTGGAGATATTTACTGATAAACAGCTACCTACGCAGCATGTTCATGTCGTCCTAATGAGCTTTTATCTCTCTGCCCTCACCACAAATCAGATTCTTCTGAGGGGTTCCCAGTACAATATCCTTTCCCCTTTGTAATTATCTAACAAGCTCCAGCTGTTTTTATTCTCAGAAGGTTTACTCCCTGATATACAGCTGCCTACCCCCTTCGTAAGTGCAGGTCCTAAATGAGCTTTTTTCTCTGTTCCCTCACCACAATCCAGAGTCTTTTGGGGAGTTACCAGTACAGTAACCATACCAGGAAGTACTTAATTTATTAAGCTACTGCTTTTCTTAATCTCAGTGGAGATATTTACTGATAAACAGCTACCTACGCAGCATGTTCATGTCGTTCCTAAATGAGCTTTTATCTCTCTGCCCTCACCACAAATCAGATTCTTCTGAGGAGTTCCCAGTACATTATCCTTTCCCCTGTGTAATTACCTTAACAAGCTCCAGCTGTTTTTATTCTCAGAAGGTTTACTCCCTGATATACAGCTGCCTACCCCCTCGTAAGTGCAGGTCCTAAATGAGCTTTTTTCTCTGTTCCCTCACCACAATCCAGATTCTTTTGGGGAGTTACCAGTACAGTAACCATACCAGGAAGTACTTAATTTATTAAGCTACTGCTTTTCTTAATCTCAGTGGAGATATTACTGATAAACAGCTACCTACGCAGCATGTTCAGGTCGTTCTTAATGAGCTTTTATCTCTCTGCCCTCACCACAAATCAGATTCTTCTGAGGAGTTCCCAGTTCATTATCCTTTCCCTGTGTAATTACCTTAACAAGCTCCAGCTGTTTTTATTCTCAGAAGGTTTACTCCCTGATATACAGCTGTCTACCCCGTTCGTAAGTGCAGGTTCTAAATGAGCTTTTTTCTCTGTTCCCTCACCACAATCCAGATTCTTTTGGGGAGTTACCAGTACAGTAACCATACAGGAAGTACTTAATTTATTAAGCTACTGCTTTTCTTAATCTCAGTGGAGATATTTACTGATAAACAGCTACCTACACAGCATGTTCATGTCGTTCCTAAATGAGCTTTTATCTCTCTGCCTTCACCACAAATCAGATTCTTCTGAGGAGTTCCCAGTACATTATCCTTTCCCCTGTGTAATTACCTTAACAAGCTCCAGCTGTTTTTATTCTCAGAAGGTTTACTCCCTGATATACAGCTGCCTACCCCCTTCGTAAGTGCAGGTCCTAAATGAGCTTTTTTCTCTGTTCCCTCACCACAATGCAGATTCTCTTGGGGAGATACCAGTACAGTAACCATACCAGGAAGTACTTAATTTATTTAGCTACTGCTTTTCTTATTCTCAGTGGAGATATTTACTGATAAACAGCAACCTACGCAGCATGTTCATGTCGTTCCTAAATGAGCTTTTATCTCTCTGCCCTCACCACAAATAGGATTCTTCTGAGGAGTTCCCAGTACATTATCCTTTCCCCTGTGTAATTACCTTAACAAGATCCAGCTGTTTTTATTCTCAGAAGGTTTACTCCCTGATATACAGCTGCCTACCCCCTTCGTAAGTGCAGGTCCTAAATGAGCTTTTTTCTCTGTTCCCTCACCACAATCCAGATTCTTTTGGGGAGTTACCAGTACAGTAACCATACCAGGAAGTACTTAATTTATTAAGCTACTGCTTTTCTTAATCTCAGTGGAGATATTTACTGATAAACAGCTACCTACGCAGCATGTTCATTTCGTTCCTAAATGAGCTTTTATCTCTCTGCCCTCACCACAAATCAGATTCTTCTGAGGAGTTCCAGTACATTATCCTTTCCCCTGTGCAATTACCTTAACAAGCTCCAGCTGTTTTTATTCTCAGAAGGTTTACTCCCTGATATACAGCTGCCTACCCCCTTCGTAAGTGCAGTCCTAAATGAGCTTTTTTCTCTGTTCCCTCACGACAATCCAGATTCTTTTGGGGAGTTACCAGTACAGTTACCATACCAGGAAGTAATTAATTTATTAAGCTACTGCTTTTCTTAATCTCAGTGGAGATATTTACTGATAAACAGCTACCTACGCAGCATGTTCATGTCCTCCTAAATGAGGTTTTATCTCTCTGCCCTCACCACAAATCAGATTCTTCTGAGGAGTTCCCAGTACATTATCCTTTCCCCTGTGTAATTACCTTAACAAGCTCCAGCTGTTTTTATTCTCAGAAGGTTTACTCCCTGATATACAGCTGCCTACCCCCTTCGTAAGTGCAGGTCCTAAATGAGCTTTTTTCTCTGTTCCCTCACCACAATCCAGATTCTTTTGGGGAGATACCAGTACAGTAACCATACCAGGAAGTATTAATTTATTTAGCTACTGCTTTTCTTAATCTCAGTGGAGATATTTACTGATAAACAGCAACCTACGCAGCATGTTCATGTCGTTCCTAAATGAGCTTTTATCTCTCTGCCCTCACCACAAATAGGATTCTTCTGAGGAGTTCCCAGTACAATATCCTTTCCCCCTGTGTAATTACCTTAACAAGCTCCAGCTGTTTTTATTCTCAGAAGGTTTACTCCCTGATATACAGCTGCCTACCCCCTTCGTAAGTGCAGGTCCTAAATGAGCTTTTTTCTCTGTTCCCTCACCACAATCCAGATTCTTTTGGGGAGTTACCAGTACAGTAACCATACCAGGAAGTACTTAATTTATTAAGCTACTGCTTTTCTTAATCTCAGTGGAGATATTTACTGATAAACAGCTACCTACGCAGCATGTTCATTTCGTTCCTAAATGAGCTTTTATCTCTCTGCCCTCACCACAAATCAGATTCTTCTGAGGAGTTCCCAGTACATTATCCTTTCCCCTGTGCAATTACCTTAACAAGCTCCAGCTGTTTTTATTCTCAGAAGGTTTACTCCCTGATATACAGCTGCCTACCCCCTTCGTAAGTGCAGGTCCTAAATGAGCTTTTTTCTCTGTTCCCTCACCACAATCCAGATTCTTTTGGGGAGTTCCAGTACAGTTACCATACCAGGAAGTAATTAATTTATTAAGCTACTGCTTTTCTTAATCTCAGTGGAGATATTACTGATAAACAGCTACCTACGCAGCATGTTCATGTCCTTCCTAAATGAGGTTTTATCTCTCGGCCCTCTCACCACAATCAGATTCTTCTGAGGAGGTTCCCAGTACATTATCCTTTCCCCTGTGTAATTACCCTTAACAAGCTCCAGCTGTTTTTTATTCTCAGAAGGTTTACTCCCTGATATCCAGCTGCCTACCCCCTTCGTAAGTGCAGGTCCTAATGAGCTTTTTTCTCTGTTCCCTCACCACAATCCAGATTCTTTGGGGGAGTTACCAGTACAGTAACCATACCAGGAAGTACTTAGTTTATGAAGCTACTGCTTTTCTTAATCTCAGTGAGATATTTACTGATAAACAGCTACCTACGCAGCATGTTCATGTCGTTCTTAAATGAGCTTTTATCTCTCTGCCCTCACCACAACTCAGATTCTTCTGAGGAGTTCCCAGTACATTATCCTTTCCCCTGTGTAATTACCTTGACAAGCTCCAGCTGTTTTTATTCTCAGAAAAGTTATTCCCTGATATACAGCTGCTACCCCCTTCGTAAGTGCAGGTCCTAAATGAGCTTTTTTCTCTCTTCCCTCACACAATGCAGATTCTTTTGGGGAGTTACCAGTACATTAACCATACCAGTACGTACTTAATTTATTAAGCTACTGCTTTTCTTAATCTCAGTGGAGATATTTACTGATAAACAGCTACCTACGCAGCATGTTCATGTCGTTCCTAAATGAGCTTTTATCTCTCTGCCCTCACCACAAATCAGATTCTTCTGAGGAGTTCCCAGTACAATTTCCTTTCCCCTTTGTAATTATCTTAACAAGCTCCAGCTGTTTTTATTCTCAGAAGGTTTACTCCCTGATATACAGCTGCCTACCCCTTCGTAAGTGCAGGTCCTAATGAGCTTTTTTCTCTGTTCCCTCACCACAATCCAGAGTCTTTGGGGAGTTACCTTACAGTAACCATACCAGGAAGTACTTAATTTATTAAGCTACTGCTTTTCTTAATCTCAGTGGAGATATTTACTGATAAACAGCTACCTACGCAGCATGTTCATGTCGTTCCTAAATGAGCTTTTATCTCTCTGCCCTCACCACAAATCAGATTCTTCTGAGGAGTTCCCAGTACATTATCCTTTCCCCTGTGTAATTACCTAACAAGCTCCAGCTGTTTTTATTCTCAGAAGGTTTACTCCCTGATATTCAGCTGCCTACCCCTTCGTAAGTGCAGGTCCTAAATGAGCTTTTTTCTCTGTTCCCTCACCACAATCCAGATTCTTTTGGGGAGTTACCAGTACAGTTAACCATACCAGGAAGTACTTAATTTATTAAGCTACTGCTTTTCTTAATCTCAGTGGAGATATTACTGATAAACAGCTACCTACGCAGCATGTTCAGGTCGTTCTTAATGAGCTTTTATCTCTCTGCCCTCACCACAATCAGATTCTTCTGAGGAGTTCCCAGTTCATTATCCTTTCCCCTGTGTAATTACCTTAACAAGCTCCAGCTGTTTTTTTTCTCAGAAGGTTTACTCCCTGATATACAGCTGTCTACCCCGTTCGTAAGTGCAGGTTCTAAATGAGCTTTTTCTCTGTTCCCTCACCACAATCCAGATTCTTTTGGGGAGTTACCAGTACAGTAACCATACCAGGAAGTACTTAATTTATTAAGCTACTGCTTTTCTTAATCTCAGTGGAGATATTTACTGATAAACAGCTACCTACACAGCATGTTCATGTCGTTCCTAAATGAGCTTTTATCTCTCTGCCTTCACCACAAATCAGATTCTTCTGAGGAGTTCCCAGTACATATCCTTTCCCCTGTGTAATTACCTTAACAAGCTCCAGCTGTTTTTATTCTCAGAAGGTTTACTCCTGATATACAGCTGCCTACCCCCTTCGTAAGTGCAGGTCCTAAATGAGCTTTTTTCTCTGTTCCCTCACCAAAATGCAGATTCTCTTGGGGAGATACCAGTACAGTAACCATACCAGGAAGTACTTAATTTATTTAGCTACTGCTTTTCTTATTCTCAGTGGAGATATTCTACTGATAAACAGCAACCTACGCAGCATGTTCATGTCGTTCCTAAATGAGCGTTTATCTCTCTGCCCTCACCACAAAAGGATTCTTCTGAGGAGTTCCCCAGTACATTATCCTTTCCCCCTGTGTAATTACCTAACAAGATCCAGCTGTTTTTATTCTCAGAAGGTTTACTCCCTGATATACAGCTGCCTACCCCCTTCGTAAGTGCAGGTCCTAAATGAGCTTTTTTCTCTGTTCCCTCACCACAATCCAGATTCTTTTGGGCAGTTACCAGTACAGTAACCATACCAGGAAGTACTTAATTTATTAAGCTACTGCTTTTCTTAATCTCAGTGGAGATATTTACTGATAAACAGCTACCTACGCAGCATGTTCATTTCGTTCCTAAATGAGCTTTTATCTCTCTGCCCTCACCACAAATCAGATTCTTCTGAGGAGTTCCCAGTACATTATCCTTTCCCCTGTGCAATTACCTTAACAAGCTTCCAGCTGTTTTTATTCTCAGAAGGTTTACTCCCTGATATACAGCTGCCTACCCCCTTCGTAAGTGCAGGTCCTAAATGAGCTTTTTTCTCTGTTCCCTCACGACAATCCAGATTCTTTTGGGGAGGTTACCAGTACAGTTACCATACAGGAAGTAATTAATTTATTAAGCTACTGCTTTTCTTAATCTCAGTGGAGATATTTACTGATAAACAGCTACCTACGCAGCATGTTCATGTCCTTCCTAAATGAGGTTTTATCTCTCTGCCCTCACCACAAATCAGATTCTTCTGAGGAGTTCCCAGTACATTATCCTTTCCCCTGTGTAATTACCTTAACAAGCTCCAGCTGTTTTTATTCTCAGAAGGTTTACTCCCTGATATACAGCTGCCTACCCCCTTCGTAAGTGCAGGTCCTAAATGAGCTTTTTTCTCTGTTCCCTCACCACAATCCAGATTCTTTGGGGAGTTACCAGTACAGTAACCATACCAGGAAGTACTTAGTTTATTAAGCTACTGCTTTTCTTAATCTCAGTGGAGATATTTACTGATAAACAGCTACCTACGCAGCATGTTCATGTCGTTCCTAAATGAGCTTTTATCTCTCTGCCCTCACCACAAATCAGATTCTTCTGAGGAGTTCCCAGTACATTATCCTTTCCCCTGTGTAATTACCTTCACAAGCTCCAGCTGTTTTTTATTCTCAGAAGGTTTACCACCTGATATACAGCTGCCTACCCCCTAAGTAAGTGCAGGTCCTAAATGAGCTTTTTTCTCTGTTCCCTCACCACAATCCAGATTCTTTTGGGGAGCTACCAGTACAGTAACCATACCAGGAAGTACTTAATTTATTCAGCTACTGCTTTTCTTAATCTCAGTGGATATATTTACTGATAAACAGCTACCTACGCAGCAGGTTCATGTCGTTCCTAAATGAGCTTTTATCTCCCTGCCCTCACCACAAATCAGATTCTTTTGAGGAGTTCCCAGAACATTATCCTTTCCCCTGTGTAATTACCTTAACAAGCTCCAGCTGTTTTTATTCTCAGAAGTTTTACTCCCTGATATACAGCTGCGTACCCCCTTCGTAAGTGCAGGTCCTAAAGGAGCTTTTTTCTCTGTTCCCTCACCACAATCCAGATTCTTTTGGGGAGCTATAAGTAAAGTAACCATACCAAGAAGTACGTAATTTATTAAGCTACTGCTTTTCTTAATCTCAATGGAGATATTTACTGATAAACAGCTACCTACGCAGCATGTTCATGTCGTTCCTAAATGAGCTTTTATCTCTCTGCCCTCACCACAAATCAGATTCTTCTGAGGAGTTCCCAGTACATTATCCTTTCCCCTGTGTAATTACCTTAACAAGCTCCAGCTGTTTTTATTCTCAGAAGGTTTACTCCCTGATATACAGCTGCCTACCCCCTTCGTAACTGCAGGTCCTAAATGAGCTTTTTTCTCTGTTCCCTCACCACAATCCAGATTCTTTTGGGGAGTTACCAGTACAGTAACCATACCAGGAAGTACTTAATTTATTACGCTACTGCTTTTCTTAATCTCAGTGGAGATATTTACTGATAAACAGCTACCTACGCAGCATGTTCATGTCGTTCCTAAACGAGCTTTTATCTCTCTGCCCTCACCATAAATCAGATTCTTCTGAGGAGTTCCCAGTACATTATCCTTTCCCCTGTGTAATTACCTTCACAAGCTCCAGCTGTTTTTATTCTCAGAAGGTTTACTCCCTGATATACAGCTGCCTACCCCCTTCGTAAGTGCAGGTCCTAAATGAGCTTTTTTCTCTGTTCCCTCACCACAATGCAGATTCTTTCGGGGAGTTACCAGTACAGTAACCATACCAGGAAGTACTTAATTTATTAAGCTACTGCTTTTCTTAATCTCAGTGGAGATATTTACTGATAAACAGCTACCTACGCAGCATGTTCATGTCGTTCCTAAATGAGCTTTTATCTCTCTGCCCTCACCACAAATCAGATTCTTCTGAGGAGTTCCCAGTACAATATCCTTTCCCCTTTGTAATTACCTTAACAAGCTCCAGCTGTTTTTATTCTCAGAAGGTTTACTCCCTGATATACAGCTGCCTACCCCCTTCGTAAGTGCAGGTCCTAAATGAGCTTTTTTCTCTGTTCCCTCACCACAATCCAGATTCTTTTGGGGAGTTACCAGTACAGTAACCATACCAGGAAGTACTTAATTTATTAAGCTACTGCTTTTCTTAATCTCAGTGGAGATATTACTGATAAACAGCTACCTACGCAGCATGTTCAGGTCGTTCTTAATGAGCTTTTATCTCTCTGCCCTCACCACAAATCAGATTCTTCTGAGGAGTTTCCCAGTTCATTATCCTTTCCCCTGTGTAATTACCTTAACAAGCTCCAGCTGTTTTTATTCTCAGAAGGTTTACTCCCTGATATACAGCTGTCTACCCCGTTCGTAAGTGCAGGTTCTAAATGAGCTTTTTTCTCTGTTCCCCTCACCACAATCCAGATTCTTTTGGGGAGTTACCAGTACAGTAACCATACCAGGAAGTACTTAATTTATTAAGCTACTGCTTTTCTTAATCTCAGTGGAGATATTTACTTATAAACAGCTACCTACACAGCATGTTCATGTCGTTCCTAAATGAGCTTTTATCTCTCTGCCCTCACCACAAATCAGATTCTTCTGAGGAGTTCCCAGTACATTATCCTTTCCCCTGTGTAATTACCTTAACAAGCTCCAGCTGTTTTTATTCTCAGAAGGTTTACTCCCTGATATACAGCTGCCTACCCCCTTCGTAAGTGCAGGTCCTAAATGAGCTTTTTTCTCTGTTCCCTCACCACAATCCAGATTCTTTTGGGGAGTTACCAGTACAGTAACCATACCAGGAAGTACTTAATTTATGAAGCTAGTGCTTTTCTTAATCTCAGTGGAGATATTTACTGATAAACAGCTACCTACGCAGCATGTTCAAGTCGTTCCTAAATGAGCTTTTATCTCTCTGCCCTCACCACAAATCAGATTCTTCTGAGGAGTTCCCAGTACATTATCCTTTCCCCTGTGTAATTACCTTAACAAGCTCCAGCTGTTTTTATTCTCAGAAGGTTTACTCCCTGATATACAGCTGCCTACCCCCTTCGTAAGTGCAGGTCCTAAATGAGCTTTTTTCTCTGTTCCCTCACCACAATCCAGATTCTTTTGGGGAGTTACCAGTACAGGAACCATACCAGGAAGTACTTAATTTATTAAGCTACTGCTTTTCTTAATCTCAGTGGAGATATTTACTGATAAACAGCTACCTACGCAGCATGTTCATGTCGTTCCTAAATGAGCTTTTATCTCTCTGCCCTCACCACAAATCAGATTCTTCTGAGGAGTTCCCAGTACATTATCCTTTCCCCTGAGTAATTACCTTAACAAGCTCCAGCTGTTTTTATTCTCAGAAGGTTTACTCCCTGATATACAGCTGCCTACCCCCTTCGTAAGTGCAGGTCCTAAATGAGCTTTTTTCTCTGTTCCCTCACCACAATCCAGATTCTTTTGGGGAGTTTACCAGTACAGTAACCATACCAGGAAGTACTTAATTTATTAAGCTACTGCTTTTCTTAATCTAAGTGGAGATATTTACTGATAAACAGCTACCTACGCAGCATGTTCATGTCGTTCCTAAATGAGCTTTTATCTCTCTGCCTCACCACAAATCAGATTCTTCTGAGGAGTTCCCAGTACATTATCGTTTCCCCTGTGTAATTACCTTCACAAGCTCCAGCTGTTTTTATTCTCAGAAGGTTTATTCCCTGATATACAGCTGCCTACCCCCTTCGTAAGTGCAGGTCCTAAATGAGCTTTTTTCTCTGTTCCCTCACCACAATCCAGATTCTTTTGGGGAGTTACCAGTACAGTAAACATACCAGGAAGTACTTAATTTATTAAGCTACTGCTTTTCTTAATCTCAGTGGAGATATTTACTGATAAACAGCTACCTACGCAGCATGTTCATGTCGTTCCTAAACGAGCTTTTATCTCTCTTCCCTCACCACAAATCAGATTCTTCTGCGGAGTTCCCAGTACATTATCCTTTCCCCTGTGTAATTACCTTAACAAGCTCCAGCTGTTTTTATTCTCAGAAGGTTTACTCCCTGATATATAGCTGCCTACCACCTTCGTAAGTGCAGGTCCTAATTGAGCTTTTTTCTCTGTTCCCTCACCACAATCCAGATTCTTTTGGGGAGTTAGCCAGTACAGTAACCATACCAGGAAGTACTTAATTTATTAAGCTACTGCTTTTCTTAATCTCAGTGGAGATATTTACTGATAAACAGCTACCTACGCAGTATGTTCATGTCGTTCCTAAATGAGATTTTATCTCTCTGTCCTCACCACAAATCAGATTCTTCTGAGGAGTTCCCAGTACATTATCCTTTTCCCCTGTGCAATTACCTTAACAAGCTCCAGCTGTTTTTATTCTCAGAAGTTTTACTCCCTGATATACAGCTGCCTACCCCCTTCGTAAGTGCAGGTCTTAAGGAGCTTTTTTCTCTTTTCCCTCACCACAATCCAGATTCTTTTGGGGAGCTATAAGTAAAGTAACCATACCAAGAAGTACGTAATTTATTTGCTACTGCTTTTCTTAATCTCAATGGAGATATTTACTGATAAACAGCTACCTACGCAGCATGTTCATGTCGTTCCTAAATGAGCTTTTATCTCTCTGCCCTCACCACAAATCAGATTCTTCTGAGGAGTTCCCAGTACATTATCCTTTCCCCTGTGTAATTACCTTAACAAGCTCCAGCTGTTTTTATTCTCAGAAGGTTTACTCCCTGATATACAGCTGCCTACCCCCTTCGTAAGTGCAGGTCCTAAATGAGCTTTTTTCTCTGTTCCTCACCACAATCCAGATTCTTTTGGGGAGTTACCAGTACAGTAACCATACCAGGAAGTACTTAATTTATTAAGCTACTGCTTTTCTTAATCTCAGTGGAGATATTTACTGATAAACAGCTACCTACGCAGCATGTTCATGTCGTTCCTAAACGAGCTTTTATCTCTCTGCCCTCACCACAAATCAGATTCTTCTGAGGAGTTCCCAGTACATTATCCTTTCCCCTGTGTAATTACCTTCACAAGCTCCAGCTGTTTTTATTCTCAGAAGGTTTACTCCCTGATATACAGCTGCCTACCCCCTTCGTAAGTGCAGGTCCTAAATGAGCTTTTTTCTCTGTTCCCTCACCACAATGCAGATTCTTTTGGGGAGTTACCAGTACAGTAACCATACCAGGAAGTACTTAATTTATTAAGCTACTGCTTTTCTTAATCTCAGTGGAGATATTTACTGATAAACAGCTACCTACGCAGCATGTTCATGTCGTTCCTAAATGAGCTTTTATCTCTCTGCCCTCACCACAAATCAGATTCTTCTGAGGAGTTCCCAGTACAATATCCTTTCCCCTTTGTAATTATCTTAACAAGCTCCAGCTGTTTTTATTCTCAGAAGGTTTACTCCCTGATATACAGCTGCCTACCCCCTTCGTAAGTGCAGGTCCTAAATAAGCTTTTTTCTCTGTTTCCTCACCACAATCCAGATTCTTTTGGGGAGTTACCAGTACAGTAACCATACCAGGAAGTACTTAATTTATTAAGCTACGGCTTTTCTTAATCTCAGTGGAGATATTTACTGATAAACAGCTACCTACGCAGCATGTTCATGTCGTTCCTAAATGAGCTTTTATCTCTCTGCCCTCACCACAAATCAGATTCTTCTGAGGAGTTCCCAGTACATTATCCTTTCCCCTGTGTAATTACCTTAACAAGCTCCAGCTGTTTTTATTCTCAGAAGGTTTACTCCCTGATATACAGCTGCCTACCACCTTCGTAAGTGCAGGTCCTAAATGAGCTTTTTTCTCTGTTCCCTCACCACAATCCAGATTCTTTTGGGGAGTTACCAGTACAGTAACCATACCAGGAAGTACTTAATTTATTAAGCTACTGCTTTTCTTAATCTCAGTGGAGATATTTACTGATAAACAGCTACCTACGCAGCATGTTCATGTCATTCCTAAATGAGCTTTTATCTCTCTGCCCTCACCACAAATCAGATTCTTCTGAGGAGTTCCCAGTACAATATCCTTTCCCCTTTGTAATTACCTTAACAAGCTCCAGCTGTTTTTATTCTCAGAAGGTTTACTCCCTGATATACAGCTGCCTACCCCCTTCGTAAGTGCAGGTCCTAAATGAGCTTTTTTCTCTGTTCCCTCACCACAATCCAGATTCTTTTGGGGAGTTACCAGTACAGTAACCATACCAGGAAGTACTTAATTTATTAAGCTACTGCTTTTCTTAATCTCAGTGGAGATATTTACTGGTAAACAGCTACCTACGCAGCAGGTTCATGTCGTTCCTAAATGAGCTTTTTATCTCCCTGCCCTCATCACAAATCAGATTCTTCTGAGGAGTTCCTAGAACATTATCCTTTCCCCTGTGTAATTACCTTAACAAGCTCTAGCTGTTTTTTATTCTCAGAAGTTTTACTCCCTGATATACAGCTGCCTACCCCATTCGTAAGTGCAGGTCCTAAAGGAGCTTTTTTCTCTGTTCCCTCACCACAATCCAGATTCTTTTGGGGCAGCTATAAGTAAAGTAACCATACCAAGAAGTACTTAATTTATTAAGCTACTGCTTTTCTTAATCTCAATGGAGATATTTACTGATAAACAGCTACCTACGCAGCATGTTCATGTTGTTCCTAAATGAGCTTTTATCTCTCTGCCCTCACCACAAATCAGATTCTTCTGAGGAGTTCCCAGTACATTATCCTTTCCCCTTTGTAATTACCTTAACAAGCTCCAGCTGTTTTTATTCTCAGAAGGTTTACTCCCTGATATACAGCTGCCTACCCCCTTCGTAAGTGCAGGTCCTAAATGAGCTTTTTTCTCTGTTCCCTCACCACAATCCAGATTCTTTTGGCGGAGTTACCAGTACAGTAACCATACCAGGAAGTACTTAATTTATTAAGCTACTGCTTTTCTTAATCTCAGTGGAGATATTTACTGATAAACAGCTACCTACGCAGCATGTTCATGTCGTTCCTAAACGAGGTTTTATCTCTCTGCCCTCACCATAAATCAGATTCTTCTGAGGAGTTCCCAGTACATTATCCTTTCCCCTGTGTAATTACCTTCACAAGCTCCAGCTGTTTTTATTCTCAGAAGGTTTACTCCCTGATATACAGCTGCCTACCCCCTTCGTAAGTGCAGGTCCTAAATGAGCTTTTTTCTCTGTTCCCTCACCACAATGCAGATTCTTTTGGGGAGTTACCAGTACAGTAACCATACCAGGAAGTACTTAATTTATTAAGCTACTGCTTTTCTTAATCTCAGTGGAGATATTTACTAATAAACAGCTACCTACGCAGCATGTTCATGTCGTTCCTAAATGAGCTTTTATCTCTCTGCCCTCACCACAAATCAGATTCTTCTGAGGAGTTCCCAGTACAATATCCTTTCCCCTTTGTAATTATCTTAACAAGCTCCAGCTGTTTTTATTCTCAGAAGGTTTACTCCCTGATATACATCTGCCTACCCCCTTCATAAGTGCAGGTCCTAAATAAGCTTGTTTCTCTGTTTCCTCACCACACTCCAGATTCTTTTGGGGAGTTACCAGTACAGTAACCATACCAGGAAGTACTTAATTTATTAAGCTACTGCTTTTTCTTAATCTCAGTGGAGATATTTACTGATAAACAGCTACCTACGCAGCATGTTCATGTCGTTCCTAAATGAGCTTTTATCTCTCTGCCCCTCACCACAAATCAGATTCTTCTGAGGAGTTCCCAGTACATTATCCTTTCCCCTGTGTAATTAACCTTAACAAGCTCCAGCTGTTTTTATTCTCAGAAGGTTTACTCCCTGATATACAGCTGCCTACCCCCTTCGTAAGTGCAGGTCCTAAATGAGCTTTTTTCTCTGTTCCCTCACCACAATCCAGATTCTTTTGGGGAGTTACCAGTACAGTAACCATACCAGGAAGTACTTAATTTATTAAGCTACTGCTTTAATTAATCTCTTTGGAGATATTTACTGATAAACAGCTACCTACGCAGCATGTTCATGTCGTTCCTAAATGAGCTTTTATCTCTCTGCCCTCACCACAAATCAGATTCTTCTGAGGAGTTCCCAGTACAATATCCTTTCCCCTTTGTAATTACCTTAACACCTCCAGCTGTTTTTATTCTCAGAAGGTTTACTCCCTGATATACAGCTGCCTACCCCCTTCGTAAGTGCAGGTCCTAAATGAGCTTTTTTCTCTGTTCCCTCACCACAATCCAGATTCTTTTGGGGAGTTACCAGTACAGTAACCATACCAGGAAGTACTTAATTTATGAAGCTAGTGCTTTTCTTAATCTCAGTGGAGATATTTACTGATAAACAGCTACCTACGCAGCATGTTCATGTCGTTCCTAAATGAGCTTTTATCTCTCTGCCCTCACCACAAATCAGATTCTTCTGAGGAGTTCCCAGTACATTATCCTTTCCCCTGTGTAATTACCTTAACAAGCTCCAGCTGTTTTTATTCTCAGAAGGTTTACTCCCTGATATACAGCTGCCTACCCCCTTCGTAAGTGCAGGTCCTAAATGAGCTTTTTTCTCTGTTCCCTCACCACAATCCAGATTCTTTTGGGGAGTTACCAGTACAGTAACCATACCAGGAAGTACTTAATTTATTAAGCTACTGCTTTTCTTAATCTCAGTGGAGATATTTACTGATAAACAGCTACCTACGCAGCATGTTCATGTCGTTCCTAAATGAGCTTTTATCTCTCTGCCCTCACCACAAATCAGATTCTTCTGAGGAGTTCCCAGTACAATATCCTTTCCCCTTTGTAATTACCTTAACACCTCCAGCTGTTTTTATTCTCAGAAGGTTTACTCCCTGATATACAGCTGCCTACCCCCTTCGTAAGTGCAGGTCCTAAATGAGCTTTTTTCCTCTGTTCCCTCACCACAATCCAGATTCTTTTGGGGAGTTACCAGTACAGTAACCATACCAGGAAGTACTTAATTTATTAAGCTACTGCTTTTCTTAATCTCAGTGGAGATATTTACTGATAAACAGCTACCTACGCAGCATGTTCAAGTCGTTCCTAAATGAGCTTTTATCTCTCTGCCCTCACCACAAATCAGATTCTTCTGAGAGTTCCCAGTACATTATCCTTTCCCCTGTGTAATTACCTTAACAAGCTCCAGCTGTTTTTATTCTCAGAAGGTTTACTCCCTGATATACAGCTGCCTACCCCCTTCGTAAGTGCAGGTCCTAAATGAGCTTTTTTCTCTGTTCCCTCACCACAATCCAGATTCTTTTGGGGAGTTTACCAGTACAGTAAGCATACCAGGAAGTACTTAATTTATTAAGCTACTGCTTTTCTTAATCTCAGTGGAGATATTTACTGATAAACAGCTACCTACGCAGCATGTTCATGTCGTTCCTAAATGAACTTTAATCTCTCTCCCCTCACCACAAATCAGATTCTTCTGAGGAGTTCCCAGTACATTATCATTTCCCCTGTGTAATTACCTTAACAAGCTCCAGCTGTTTTTATTCTCAGAATGTTTACTCCCTGATATACAGCTGCCTACCCCCTTCGTAAGTGCAGGTCCTAAATGAGCTTTTTTCTCTGTTCCCTTACCACAATCCAGATTCTTTTGGGGAGTTACCAGTACAGTAACCATACCAGGAAGTACTTAATTTATTAAGCTACTGCTTTTCTTAATCTCAGTGCAGATATTTACTGATAAACAGCTACCTACGCAGCATGTTCATGTCGTTCCTAAATGAGCTTTTATCTCTCTGCCCTCACCACAAATCAGATTCTTCTGAGGAGTTCCCAGTACATTATCCTTTCCCCTGTGTAATTACCTTAACAAGCTCCAGCTGTTTTTATTCTCAGAAGGTTTATTCCCTGATATACAGCTGCCTACCCCCTTCGTAAGTGCAGGTCCTAATGGGCTTTTCTTCTTCTCTCTTCCCTCACCACAATCCAGATTCTTTTGGGGAGTTACCAGTACAGTAACCATACCAGGAAGTACTTAATTTATGAAGCTAGTGCTTTTCTTAATCTCAGTGGAGATATTTACTGATAAACAGCTACCTACGCAGCATGTTCATGTCGTTCCTAAATGAGCTTTTATCTCTCTGCCCTCACCACAAATCAGATTCTTCTGAGGAGTTCCCAGTACAATATCCTTTCCCCTGTGTAATTACCTTAACAAGCTCCAGCTGTTTTTATTCTCAGACGGTTTACTCCCTGATATACAGCTGCCTACCCCCATTCGTAAGTGCAGGTCCTAAATGAGCTTTTTTCTCTGTTCCCTCACCACAATCCAGATTCTTTTGGGGAGTTACCAGCACAGTAACCATACCAGGAAGTACTTAATTTATTAAGCTGCTGCTTTTCTTAATCTCAGTGGAGATATTTACTGATAAACAGCTACCTACGCAGCATGTTCATGTCGTTCCTAAAAGAGCTTTTATCTCTCTGCCCTCACCACAAATCAGATTCTTCTGAGGAGTTCCCAGTACATTATCCTTTCCCCTGTGTAATTACCTTAACAAGCTCCAGCTGTTTTTATTCTCAGAAGGTTTACTCCCTGATATACAGCTGCCTACCCCCTTCGTAAGTGCAGGTCCTAAATGAGCTTTTTTCTCTGTTCCCTCACCACAATCCAGATTCTTTGGGGAGTTACCAGTACAGTAACCATACCAGGAAGTACTTAATTTATTAAGCTACTGCTTTTCTTAATCTCAGTGGAGATATTTACTGATAAACAGCTACCTACGCAGCATGTTCATGTCGTTCCTAAATGAGCTTTTATCTCTCTGCCCTCACCACAAATCAGATTCTTCTGAGGAGTTCCCAGTACATTATCCTTTCCCCTGTGTAATTACCTTCACAAGCTCCAGCTGTTTTTATTCTCAGAAGGTTTACTCCCTGATATACACCTGCCTACCCCCTTCGTAAGTGCAGGTCCTAAATGAGCTTTTTTCTCTCTTCCCTCACCACAATGCAGATTCTTTTGGGGAGTTACCAGTACAGTAACCATACCAGGAAGTACTTAATTTATTAAGCTACTGCTTTTCTTAATCTCAGTGGAGATATTTACTGATAAACAGCTACCTACGCAGCATGTTCATGTCGTTCCTAAATGAGCTTTTATCTCTCTGCCCTCACCACAAATCAGATTCTTCTGAGGAGTTCCCAGTACAATATCCTTTCCCCTTTGTAATTATCTTAACAAGCTCCAGCTGATTTTATTCTCAGAAGGTTTACTCCCTGATATACAGCTGCCTACCCCCTTCGTAAGTGCAGGTCCTAAATGAGCTTTTTTCTCTGTTCCCTCACCACAATCCAGAGTCTTTTGGGGAGTTACCAGTACAGTAACCATACAGGAAGTACTTAATTTATTAAGCTACTGCTTTTCTTAATCTCAGTGGAGATATTTACTGATAAACAGCTACCTACGCAGCATGTTCATGTCGTTCCTAAATGAGCTTTTATCTCTCTGCCCTCACCACAAATCAGATTCTTCTGAGGAGTTCCCAGTACATTATCCTTTCCCCCTGTGTAATTACCTTAACAAGCTCCAGCTGTTTTTATTCTCAGAAGGTTTACTCCCTGATATACAGCTGCCTACCCCATTCGTAAGTGCAGGTCCTAAATGAGCTTTTTTCTCTGTTCCCTCACCACAATCCAGATTCTTTTGGGGAGTTACCAGTACAGTAACCATACCAGGAAGTACTTAATTTATTAAGCTACTGCTTTTCTTAATCTCAGTGGAGATATTTACTGATAAACAGCTACCTACGCAGCATGTTCATGTCGTTCCTAAATGAGCTTTTATCTCTCTGCCCTCACCACAAATCAGATTCTTCTGAGGAGTTCCCAGTACATTATCCTTTCAGCTGTGTAATTACCTTAACGAGCTCCAGCTGTTTTTATTCTCAGCAGTTTTACTCCCTGATATACTGCTGCCTACCCCCTTCGTAAGTGCAGGTCCTAAATGAGCTTTTTTCTCTGTTCCCTCACCACAATCCAGATTCTTTTGGGGAGTTACCAGTACAGTAACCATACCAGGAAGCACTTAATTTATTAAGCTACTGCTTTTCTTAATCTCAGTGGAGATATTTACTGATAAACAGCTACCTACGCAGCATGTTCATGTCGTTCCTAAATGAGCTTTTATCTCTCTGCCCTCACCACAAATCAGATTCTTCTGAGGAGTTCCAAGTACATTATCCTTTCCCCTGTGTAAGTACCTTAACAAGCTCCAGCTGTTTTTATTCTCAGAAGGTTTACTCCCTGATATACAGCTGCCTACCCCCTTCGTAAGTGCAGGTCCTAAATGAGCTTTTTTCTCTGTTCCCTCACCACAATCCAGATTCTTTTGGGGAGTTACCAGTACAGTAACCATACCAGGAAGTACTTAATTTATTAAGCTACTGCTTTTCTTAATCTCAGTGGAGATATTTACTGATAAACAGCTACCTACGCAGCATGTTCATGTCGTTCCTAAATGAGCTTTCATCTCTCTGCCCTCACCACAAATCAGATTCTTCTGAGGAGTTCCCAGTACATTATCCTTTCCCCTGTGTAATTACCTTAACAAGCTCCAGCTGTTTTTATTCTCAGAAGGTTTACTCCCTGATAAACTGCTGCCTACCCCCTTCGTAAGTGCAGGTCATAAATGAGCTTTTTTCTCTGTTCCCTCATCACAATCCAGATTCTTTTGGGGAGTTACCAGTACAGTAACCATACCAGGAAGTACTTAATTTATTAAGCTACTGCTTTTCTTAATCTCAGTGGAGATATTTACTGATAAACATCTACCTACGCAGCATGTTCATGTCGTTCCTAAATGAGCTTTTATCTCTCTGCCCTCACCACAAATCAGATTCTTCTGAGGAGTTCCCAGTAAATTATCTTTCCCCTGTGTAATTACCTTAACAAGCTCCAGCTGTTTTTATTCTCAGAAGGTTTACTCCCTGATTTACAACTGCCTACCCCCTTCGTAAGTGCAGGTCCTAAATGAGCTTTTTTCTCTGTTCCCTCACCACAATCCAGATTCTTTTGGGGAGTTACCAGTACAGTAACCATACCAGGAAGTACTTAATTTATTAAGCTACTGCTTTTCTTAATCTCAGTGGAGATATTTACTGATAAACAGCTACCTACGCAGCATGTTCATGTCGTTCCTAAATGAGCTTTTATCTCTCTGCCCTCACCAAAATCAGATTCTTCTGAGGAGTTCCCAGTACATTATCCTTTCCCCTGTGTAATTACCTTAACGAGCTCCAGCTGTTTTTATTCTCAGAAGGTTTACTCCCTGATATACAGCTGCCTACCCCCTTCGTAAGTGCAGGTCCTAAATGAGCTTTTTTCTCTGTTCCCTCACCACAATCCAGATTCTTTTGGGGAGTTACCAGTACAGTAACCATACCAGGAAGTACTTAATTTATTAAGCTACTGCTTTTCTTAATCTCAGTGGAGATATTTACTGATAAACAGCTACCTACGCAGCATGTTCATGTCGTTCCTAAATGAGCTTTTATCTCTCTGCCCTCACCACAAATCAGATTCTTCTGAGGAGTTCCCAGTACATTATCCTTTCCCCTGTGTAATTACCTTAACAAGCTCCAGCTGTTTTTATTCTCAGAAGGTTTACTCCCTGATATACAGCTGCCTACCCCCTTCGTAAGTGCAGGTCCTAAATGAGCTTTTTTCTCTGTTCCCTCACCACAATCCAGATTCTTTTGGGGAGTTACCAGTACAGTAACCATACCAGGAAGTACTTAATTTATTAAGCTACTGCTTTTCTTAATCTCAGTGGAGATATTTACTGATAAACAGCTACCTACGCAGCATGTTCATGTCGTTCCTAAATGAGCTTTTATCTCTCTGCCCTCACCACAAATCAGATTCTTCTGAGGGGTTCCCAGTACATTATCCTTTCCCCTGTGTAATTACCTTAACAAGCTCCAGCTGTTTTTATTCTCAGAAGGTTTACTCCCTGATATACAGCTGCCTACCCCCTTCGTAAGTGCAGGTCCTAAATGAGCTTTTTTCTCTGTTCCCTCACCACAATCCAGATTCTTTTGGGGAGTTACCAGTACAGTAACCATACCAGGAAGTACTTAATTTATTAAGCTACTGCTTTTCTTAATCTCAGTGGAGATATTTACTGATAAACAGCTACCTACGCAGCATGTTCATGTCGTTCCTAAATGAGCTTTTATCTCTCTGCCCTCACCACAATTCAGATTCTTCTGAGGAGTTCCCAGTACATTATCCTTTCCCCTGTGTAATTACCTTAACAAGCTCCAGCTGTTTTTATTCTCAGAAGGGTTACTCCCTGATATACAGCTGCCTACCCCCTTCGTAAGTGCAGGTCCTAAATGAGCTTTTTTCTCTGTTCCCTCACCACAATCCAGATTCTTTTGGGGAGTTACCAGTACAGTAACCATACCAGGAAGTACTTAATTTATTAAGCTACTGCTTTTCTTAATCTCAGTGGAGATATTTACTGATAAACAGCTACCTACGCAGCATGTTCATGTCGTTCCTAAATGAGCTTTTATCTCTCTGCCCTCACCACAAATCAGATTCTTCTGAGGGGTTCCCAGTACATTATCCTTTCCCCTGTGTAATTACCTTAACAAGCTCCAGCTGTTTTTATTCTCAGAAGGTTTACTCCCTGATATACAGCTGCCTACCCCCTTCGTAAGTGCAGGTCCTAAATGAGCTTTTTTCTCTGTTCCCTCACCACAATCCAGATTCTTTTGGGGAGTTACCAGTACAGTTACCATACCAGGAAGTACTTAATTTATTAAGCTACTGCTTTTCTTAATCTCAGTGGAGATATTTACTGATAAACAGCTACCTACGCAGCATGTTCATGTCGTTCCTAAATGAGCTTTTATCTCTCTGCCCTCACCACAAATCAGATTCTTCTAAGGAGTTCCCAGTACATTATCCTTTCCCCTGTGTAATTACCTTAACGAGCTCCAGCTGTTTTTATCTCAGAAGGTTTAACTCCCTGATATACAGCTGCCTACCCCCCTTCGTAAGTGCAGGTCCTAAATGAGCTTTTTTTCTCTGTTCCCTCACCACAATCCAGATTCTTTTGGGGAGTTACCAGTACAATAACTATACCAGGAAGTACTTAATTTATTAAGCTACTGCTTTTCTTAATCTCAGTGGAGATATTTACTGATAAACAGCTACCTACGCAGCATGTTCATGTCGTTCTTAAATGAGCTTTTATCTCTCTGCCCTCACCACAAATCAGATTCTTCTGAGGAGTTCCCAGTACATTATCCTTTCCCCTGTGTAATTACCTTAACGAGCTCCAGCTGTTTTTATTCTCAGAAGGTTTACTCCCTGATATACAGCTCCCTACCCCCTTCGTAAGTGCAGGTCCTAAATGCGCTTTTTTCACTGTTCCCTCACCACAATCCAGATTCTTTTGGGGAGTTACCAGTACATTAACAATACCAGGAATTACTTAATTTATTAAGCTACTGCTTTTCTTAATCTCAGTGGAGATATTTACTGATAAACAGCTACCTACGCCGCATGTTCATGTCGTTCCTAAATGAGCTTTTATCTCTCTGCCCTCACCACAATTCAGATTCTTCTGAGGAGTTCCCAGTACATTATCCTTTCCCCTGTGTAATTACCTTAACAAGCTCCAGCTGTTTTTATTCTCAGAAGGTTTACTCCCTGATATACAGCTGCCTACCCCCTTCGTAAGTGCAGGTCCTAAATGAGCATTTTTCTCTGTTCCCTCACCACAATCCAGATTCTTTTGGGGAGTTACCAGTACAGTAACCATACCAGGAAGTACTTAATTTATTAAGCTACTGCTTTTCTTAATCTCAGTGGAGATATTTACTGATAAACCGCTACATACACAGCACGTTCATGTCGTTCCTAAATGAGCTTTTATCTCTCTGCCCTCACCACAAATCAGATTCTTCTGAGGAGTTCCCAGTACATTATCCTTTCCCCTGTGTAATTACCTTAACAAGATCCAGCTGTTTTTATTCTCAGAAGGTTTACTCCCTAATATACAGCTGCCTAACCCCTTCGTAAGTGCAGGTCCTAAGTGAGCTTTTTTCTCTGTTCCCTCACCACAATCAAGATTCTTTTGGGGAGTTACAAGTACAGTAACCATACCAGGAAGTACTTCATTTATTAGAGCTACTGCTTTTCTTAATCTCAGTGGAGATATTTACTGATAAACAGCTACCTACGCAGCATGTTCATGTCGTTCCTAAATGAGCTTTTATCTCTCTGCCCTCACCACAAATCAGATTCTTCTGAGGAGTTCCCAGTACATTATCCTTTCCCCTGTGTAATTACCTTAACAAGCTCCAGCTGTTTTTATTCTCAGAAGGTTTACTCCCTGATATACAGCTGCCTAACCCCTTCGTAAGTGCAGGTCCTAAATGAGCTTTTTTCTCTGTTCCCTCACCACAATCAGATTCTTTTGGGGAGTTACCAGTACAGTAACCATACCAGGAAATACTTAATTTATTAAGCTACTGCTTTTCTTAATCTCAGTGGACTTATTTACTGATAAACAGCTACCTACGCAGCATGTTCATGTCGTTCCTAAATGAGCTTTTATCTCTCTCCCCTCACCACAAATCAGATTCTTCTGAGGAGTTCCCAGTACATTATCCTTTCCCCTGTGTAATTACCTTAACAAGCTCCAGCTGTTTTTATTCTCAGAAGGTTTACTCCCTGATATACAGCTGCCTACCCCCTTCGTAAGTGCAGGTCCTAAATGAGGTTTTTTCTCTGTTCCTCACCACAATCCAGATTCTTTTGGGGAGTTACCAGTACAGTAAACATACCAGGAAGTACTTAATTTATTAAGCTACTGCTTTTCTTAATCTCAGTGGAGTTATTTACTGATAAACAGCTACCTACGCAGCATGTTTCATGTCGTTCCTCAATGAGCTTTTATCTCTCTGCCCTCACCACAAATCAGATTCTTCTGAGGAGTTCCCAGTACATTATCCTTTCCCTGTGTAATTACCTTAACAAGCTCCAGCTGTTTTTATTCTCAGAAGGTTTACTCCCTGATATACAGCTGCCTACCCCCTTCGTAAGTGCAGGTCCTAAATGAGCTTTTTTCTCTGTTCCCTCACCACAATCCAAATTCTTTTGGGGCGTTACCAGTACAGTAACCATACCAGGAAGTACTTAATTTATTAAGCTACTGCTTTTCTTAATCTCAGTGGAGATATTTACTGATAAACAGCTACCTACGCAGCATGTTCATGTCGTTCCTAAATGAGCTTTTTATCTCTCTGCCCTCACCACAAATCAAATTCTTCTGAGGAGTTCCCAGTACATTATCCTTTCCGCTGTGTAATTACCTTAATGAGCTCCAGCTGTTTTTATTCTCAGAAGGTTTACTCCCTGATATACAGCTGCCTCCCCCTACGTAAGTGCAGGTCTTAAATGAGCTTTTTTCTCTGTTCCCTCACGACAATCCAGATTCTTTTGGGGAGTTACCAGTACAGTAACCATACCAGGAAGTACTTAATTTATTAAGCTACTGCTTTTCTTAATCTCAGTGGAGATATTTACTGATAAACAGCTACCTACGCAGCACGTTCATGTCGTTCCTAAATGAGCATTTATCTCTCTGCCCTCACCACAAATCAGATTCTTCTGAGGAGTTCCCAGTACATTATCCTTTCCCCTGTGTAATTACCTTAACAAGCTCCAGCTGTTTTTATTCTCAGAAGGTTTACTCCCTGATATACATCTGCCTACCCCCTTCGTAAGTGCAGGTCCTAAATGAGCTTTATTCTCTGTTCCCTCACCACAATCCAGATTCTTTTGGGGAGTTACCAGTACAGTAACCATACCAGGAAGTACTTAATTTATTAAGCTACTGCTTTTCTTAATCTCAGTGGAGATATTTACTGATAAACAGCTACCTACGCAGCATGTTCATGTCGTTCCTAAATGAGCTTTTATCTCTCTGCCCTCACCACAAATCAGATTCTTCTGAGGAGTTCCCAGTACATTATCCTTTCCCCTGTGTAATTACCTTAACAAGCTCCAGCTGTTTTTATTCTCTGAAGGTTTACTCCCTGATATACAGCTGCCTACCCCCTTCTTAAGTTCAGGTCCTAAATGAGCTTTTTTCTCTGTTCCCTCACCACAATCCAGATTCTTTTGGGGAGTTACCAGTACAGTAACCATACCAGGAAGTACTTAATTTATTAAGCTACTGCTTTTCTTAATCTCAGTGGAGATATTTACTGATAAACAGCTACCTACGCAGCATGTTCATGTCGTTCATAAATGAGCTTTTATCTCTCTGCCCTCACCTCAAATCAGATTCTTCTGAGGAGTTCCCAGTACATTATCCTTTCCCCTGTGTAATTACCTTAACAAGCTCCAGCTGTTTTTATTCTCAGAAGGTTTACTCCCTGATATACAGCTGCCTACCCACTTCGTAAGTGCAGGTCCTAAATGAGCTTTTTTCTCTGTTCCCTCACCACAATCCAGATTCTTTTGGGGAGTTACCAGTACAGTAACCATACCAGGAAGTACTTAATTTATTAAGCTACTGCTTTTCTTAATCTCAGTGGAGATATTTACTGATAAACAGCTACATACGCAGCACGTTCATGTCGTTCCTAAATGAGCTTTTATCTCTCTGCCCTCACCACAAATCAGATTCTTCTGAGAGTTCCCAGTACATTATCCTTTCCCCTGTGTAATTACCTTAACAAGATCCAGCTGTTTTTATTCTCAGAAGGTTTACTCCCTGATATACAGCTGCCTACCCCCTTCGTAAGTGCAGGTCCTAAGTGAGCTTTTTTCTCTGTTCCCTCACCACAATCAAGATTCTTTTGGGGAGTTACAAGTACAGTAACCATACCAGGAAGTACTTCATTTATTAAGCTACTGCTTTTCTTAATCTCAGTGGAGATATTTACTGATAAACAGCCACCTACCCAGCATGTTCATGTCGTTCCTAAATGAGCTTTTATCTCTCTGCCCTCACCACAAATCAGATTCTTCTGAGGAGTTCCCAGTACATTATCCTTTCCCCTGTGTAATTACCTTAACAAGCTCCAGCTGTTTTTATTCTCAGCAGGATTACTCCCTGATATACAGCTGCCTACCCCCTTCGTAAGTGCAGGTCCTAAATGAGCTTTTTTCTCTGTTCCCTCACCACAACCCAGATTCTTTAGGTGAGTTACCAGTACAGTAACCATACCAGGAAGTACTTAATTTATTAAGCTACTGCTTTTCTTAATCTCAGTGGAGATATTTACTGATAAACAGCTACCTACGCAGCAT
>NW_025957395.1:0-38246 GCF_023159225.1 Perognathus longimembris pacificus | reverse complement strand
ACTGGTAACTCCCCAAAAGAATCTGGATTGTGGTGAGGGAACAGAGAAAAAAGCTCATTAGAACCTGCACTTACGAAGGGGGTAGGCAGCTGTATATCAGGGAGTAAACCTTCTGAGAATAAAAACAGCTGGAGCTTGTTGAGGTAATTACAAAGGGGAAATTATAACGTACTGGGAACTCCTCAGAAGAATCTGATTTGTGGTGAGGGGATAGAGAAAGCTCATTTAGGAACGACATGAACATGCTGCGTAGGTAGCTTTTTATCAGTAAATATCTCCACTGAGATTAAGAAAAGCAGTAGCTTAATAAATTAAGTACTTCCTGGTATGGTACTGTACTGGTAACTCCCCAAAAGAATCTGGATTGTGGTGAGGGAACAGAGAAAAAAGCTCATTTAGGACCTGCACTTACGAAGGGGGTAGGCAGCAGTATATCAGGGAGTAAACCTTCTGAGACTAAAAACAGCTGGAGCTTGTTAAGGTAATTACACAGGGGAAATTATAAAGTACTGGGAACTCCTCAGAAGAATCTGATTTGTGGTGAGGGGATAGAGAAAGCTCATTTAGGAACGACATGAACATGCTGCGTAGGTAGCTGTTTATCAGTAAATATCTCCACTGAGATTAAGAAATGCAGTAGCTTAATAAATTAAGTACTTCCTGGTATGGTTACTGTACTGGTAACTCCATAAAAGAATCTGGATTGTGGTGAGGGAACAGAGAAAAAAGCTCATTTAGGACCTGCACTGACGAAGGGGGTAGGCAGCTGTATATCAGGGAGTAAACCTTCTGAGAATAAAAACAGCTGGAGCTTGTTAAGGTAATTACACAGGAGAAATTATAAAGTACTGGGAACTCCTCAGAAGAATCTGATTTGTGGTGAGGGGAGAGAGATAAAAGCTCATTTAGGAACGACATGAACATGCTGCGTAGGTAGCTGTTTATCAGTAAATATCTCCACTGAGATTAAGAAAAGCAGTAGCTTAATAAAGTAAGTACTTCCTGGTATGGTTACTGTACTGGTAACTCCCCAAAAGAATCAGGATTGTGGTGAGGGAACAGAGAAAAAAGCTCATTTATGACCTGCACTTTCGAAGGGGGTAGGCAGCAGTATATCAGGGAGTAAACCTTCTGAGAATAAAAACAGCTGGAGCTTGTTAAGGTAATTACACAGGGGAAATTATAAAGTACTGGGAACTCCTCAGAAGAATCTGATTTGTGGTGAGGGGAGAGAGATAAAAGCTCATTTAGGAACGACATAAACATACAGCGTAGGTAGCTGTTATCAGTAAATATCTCCACTGGGATTAAGAAAAGCAGTAGCTTAATAAATTAAGTACTTCCTGGTATGGTTACTGTACTGGTAACTCCCCAAAAGAATCTGGATTGTGGTGAGGGAACAGAGATAAAAGCTCATTTAGGACCTGCACTTATGAAGGGGGTAGGCAGCAGTATATCAGGGAGTAAACCTTCTGAGAATAAAAACAGCTGGAGCTTGTTAAGGTAATTACACAGGGGAAAGGATAATGTACTGGGAACTCCTCAGAAGAATCTGATTTGTGGTGAGGGGAGAGAGATAAAAGCTCATTTAGGAACGACATGAACATGCTGCGTAGGTAGCTGTTTATCAGTAAATATCTCCACTGAGATTAAGAAAAGCAGTAGCTTAATAAATTAAGTACTTCTGGTATGGTTACTGTACTGGTAACTCCCAAAAGAATCTGGATTGTGGTGAGGGAACAGAGAAAAAAGCTCATTTAGGACCTGCACTTACGAAGGGGGTAGCCAGCTGTATATCAGGGAGTAAACCTTCTGAGAATAAAAACACCTGGAGCTTGTTAAGTTAATTACACAGGGGAAAGGATAATGTACTGGGAACTCCTCAGAAGAATCTGATTTGTGGTGAGGGGAGAGAGATAAAAGCTCATTTAGGGACGACATGAACATGCTGCCTACGTAGCTGTTTATCAGTAAATATCTCCACTGAGATTAGGAAAAGCAGTAGCTTAATAAATTAAGTACTTCATGGTATGGTTACTGTACTGGTAACTCCATAAAAAATCTTGATTGTGGTGAGGGAACAGAGAAAAAAGCTCATTTAGGACCTGCACTGACGAAGGGGGTAGGCAGCTGTATATCAGGGAGTAAACCTTCTGAGAATAAAAACAGCTGGAGCTTGTTAAGGTAATTACACAGGGGAAATTATAAAGTACTGGGAACTCCTCAGAAGAATCTGATTTGTGGTGAGGGGAGAGAGATAAACGCTCATTAGGAACGACATGAACATGCTGCGTAGGTAGCTGTTTATCAGTAAATATCTCCACTGAGATTAAGAAAAGCAGTAGCTTAATAAATTAAGTACTTCCTGGTATGGTTACTGTACTGGTAACTCCCCAAAAGAATCTGAATTGTGGTGAGGGAACAGAGAAAAAAGCTCATTTATGTCCTGCACTTTCGAAGGGTTAGGCATCTGTATATTAGGGAGTAAACCTTCTGAGAATAAAAACAGCTGGAGCTTGTTAAGGTAATTACACAGGGGAAAGGATAATGTACTGGGAACTCCTCAGAATAATCTGATTTGTCGTGAGGGGAGAGAGATAAAGCTCACTTAGGAACGACATGAACATGCTGCGTAGGTAGCTGTTTATCAGTAAATATCTCCACTGAGATTAAGAAAAGCAGTAGCTTAATAAACTAAGTACTTCCTGGTATGTTTACCGTACTGGTAACTCCCCAAAAGAATCTGGATTGTAGTGAGGGTAGAGAGAAAAAGCTCATTTAGGACCTGCACTTACGAAGGGGGTAGGCAGCTGTATATCAGTGAGTAAACCTTCTGAGAATAAAAATAGCTGGAGCTTGTTAGGTAATTACACAGGGGAAAGGATAATGTACTGGGAACTCCTCAGAAGAATCTGATTTGTGGTGAAGGGAGAGAGATAAAAGCTCATTTAGGAACGACATGAACATGCTGCGTAGGTAGCTGTTTATCAGTAAATATCTCCACTGAGATTAAGAAAAGCAGTAGCTTAATAAATTAAGTAATTCCTGGTATGGTTACTGTACTGGTAACTCCCCAAAAGAATCTGGATTTTGGTGAGGGAACAGAGAAAAAAGCTCATTTAGGTCCTGCACTTTCGAAGGGGGTAGGCAGCTGTATATCAGGGAGTAAACCTTCTGAGAATAAAAACAGCTGGAGCTTGTTAAGGTAATTACACAGGGGAAATTAAAAAGTACTGGGAACTCCTCAGAGAATCTGATTTGTGGTGACGGGAGAGAGATAAAAGCTCATTTAGGAACGACATGAACATGCTGCGTAGGTAGCTGTTTATCAGTAAATATCTCCACTGAGATTAAGAAAAGCAGTAGCTTACTAAATTTAGTACTTCCTGGTATGGTTACTGTACTGGTAACTCCCAAAAGAATCTGGATTGTGGAGAGGGAACAGAGAAAAAAGCTCATTTACGACCTGCACTTACGAAGGGGATAGGCAGCTGTATATCAGGGAGTAAACCTTCCGAGAATAAAAACAGATGGAGCTTGTTAAGGTAATTACACAGGGGAAAGGATAATGTACTGGAACACCTAAGAAGAATCTGATTTGTGGTGAGGGGAGAGAGATAAAAGCTCATTTAGGAACGACATGAACATGCTGCGTAGGTAGCTGTTTATCAGTAAATATCTCCACTGAGATTAAGAAAAGCAGTAGCTTAATAAATTAAGTACTTCCTGGTATGGTTACTGTACTGGTAACTCCCCAAAAGAATCTGGATTGTGGTGAGGGAACAGAGAAAAAAGCTCATTTAGGACCTGCACTTACGAAGGGGGTAGGCAGCTGTATATCAGGGAGTAAACCTTCTGAGAATAAAAACAGCTTTAGCTTGTTAAGGTAATTACACAGGGGAAAGGATAATGTACTGGGAACTCCTCAGAAGAATCTGATTTGTGGTGAGGGGAGAGAGATAAAGCTCATTTTGAAACGACATGAACATGCTGCGTAGGTAGCTGGTTATCAGGAAATATCTCCACTGAGATTAAGAAAAGCAGTAGCTTAATAAATTAAGTACTTCCTGGTATGATTACTGTACTGGTAACTCCCCAAAAAATCTGGATTGTGGTGAGGGAATAGAGAAAAAAGCTCATTTAGGACCTGCACTTACGAAGGGGGTAGGCAGCTGTATATCAGGGAGTAAACCTTCTGAGAATAAAAACAGCTGGAGCTTGTTAAGGTAATTACACAGGGGAAAGGATAATGTACTGGGAACTCCTCAGAAGAATCTGACTTATGGTGAGGGGAGAGAGATAAAAGCTCATTTAGGAACGACATGAACATGCTGCGTAGGTAGCTGTTTATCAGTAAATATCTCCACTGAGATTAAGAAAAGCAGTAGCTTAATAAATGAAGTACTTCCTGGTATGGTTACTGTACTGGTAACTCCCAAAAGAATCTGGATTGTGGTGAGGGAACAGAGAAAAAAGCTCATTTAGGACCTGCACTTACGAAGGGGGTAGGCAGCTGTATATCAGGGAGTAAGCCTTCTGAGAATAAAAACAGCTGGAGCTTGTTAAGGTAATTACACAGGGGAAAGGATAATGCACTGGGAACTCCTCAGAAGAATCTGATTTGTGGTGAGGGGAGAGAGATAAAAGCTCACTTAGGAACGACATGAACATGCTGCGTAGGTAGCTGTTTATCAGTAAATATCTCCACTGAGATTAAGAAAAGCAGTAGATTAATAAATTAAGTACTTCCTGGTATGGTTACTGTACTGGTAACTCCCCAAAAGAATCTGGATTGTGGTGAGGGAACAGAGAAAAAAGTTCATTTAGGACCTGCACTTACGAAGGGGGTAGGCAGCTGTATATCAGGTAGTAAACCTTCTGAGAATAAAAACAGCTGGAGCTTGTTAAGGTAATTACACAGGGGAAAGGATAATGTACTGGGAACTCCTCAGAAGAATCTGATTTGTGGTGAGGTGAGAGAGATAATAGCTCATTTAGGAACGACATGAACATGCTGCTTAGGTAGCTGTTTATCAGTAAATATCTCCACTGAGATTAAGAAAAGCAGTAGCTTAATAAATTAAGTACTTCCTGGTATGGTTACTCTACTGGTAACTCCCCAAAAGAATCTGGATTGTGGTGAGGGAACAGAGAAAATAGCTCATTTAGGACCTGCACTTACGAAGGGGGTAGGCAGCTGTATATCAGGGAGTAAACCTTCTGAGAATAAAAACAGCAGGAGCTTGTTAAGGTAATTACACAGGGGAAAGGATAATGTACTGGGAACTCCTCAGAAGAATCTGATTTGTGGTGAGGGGAGAGAGATAAAAGCTCATTTAGGAACGACATGAACATGCTGCGTAGGTAGCTGTTTATCAGGAAATATCTCCACTGAGATTAAGAAAAGCAGTAGCTTAATAAATTAAGTACTTCCTGGTATGGTTCTTGTACTGGTAACTCCCCAAAAGAATCTGGATTGTGGTGAGGGAACAGAGAAAAAAGCTCATTTAGGACCTGCACTTACGAAGGGGGTAGGCAGCTGTATATCAGGGAGTAAAGCTTCTGAGAATAAAAACAGCTGCAGCTTGTTAAGGTAATTACACAGGGGAAAGGATAATGTACTGGGAACTCTCAGAAGAATCTGATTTGTGGTGAGGGGAGAGAGATAAAAGCTCATTTAGGAACGACATGAACATGCTGCGTAGGTAGCTGGTTATCAGTAAATATCTCCACTAAGATTAAGAAAAGCAGTAGCTTAATAAATTTAGTACTTCCTGGTATGGTTACTGTACTGGTAACTCCCAAAAGAATCTGGATTGTGGAGAGGGAACAGAGAAAAAAGCTCATTTAGGACCTGCACTTACGAAGGGGGTAGGCAGCTGTATATCAGGGAGTAAACCTTCTGAGAATAAAAACAGCTGGAGCTTGTTAAGGGTAATTACACAGGGGAAAGGATAATGTACTGGAAACTCCTCAGAAGAATCTGATTTGTGGTGAGGGGAGAGAGATAAAAGCTCATTTAGGAACGACATGAACATGCTGCGTAGGTAGCTGTTATCAGTAAATATCTCCACTGAGATTAAGAAAAGCAGTAGCTTAATAAATTAAGTACTTCCTGGTATGGTTACTGTACTGGTAACTCCCAAAAGAATCTGGATTGTGGTGAGGGAACAGAGAAAAAAGCTCATTTAGGACCTGCACTTACGAAGGGGGTAGGCATCTGTATATCAGGGAGTAAAGCTTCTGAGAATAAAAACAGCTGCAGCTTGTTAAGGTAATTACACAGGGGAAAGGATAATGTACTGGGAACTCCTCAGAAGAATCTGATTTGTGGTGAGGGGAGAGAGATAAAAGCTCATTTAGGAACGACATGAACATGCTGCGTAGGTAGCTGGTTATCAGTAAATATCTCCACTGAGATTAAGAAAAGCAGTAGCTTAATAAATTTAGTACTTCCTGTATGGTTACTGTACTGGTAACTCCCCAAAAGAATCTGGATTGTGGAGAGGGAACAGAGAAAAAAGCTCATTTAGGACCTGCACTTACGAAGGGGGTAGGCAGCTGTATATCAGGGAGTAAACCTTCTGAGAATAAAAACCGCTGGAGCTTGTTAAGGTAATTACACAGGGGAAAGGATAATGTACTGGAAACTCCTCAGAAGAATCTGATTTGTGGTGAAGGGAGAGAGATAAAAGCTCATTTAGGAACGACATGAACATGCTGCGTAGGTAGCTGTTTATCAGTAAATATCTCCACTGAGATTAAGAAAAGCAGTAGCTTAATAAATTAAGTACTTCCTGGTATGGTTACTGTACTGGTAACTCCCAAAAGAATCTGGATTGTGGTGAGGGAACAGAGAAAAAAGCTCATTTAGGACCTGCACTTACGAAGGGGGTAGGCAGCTGTATATCAGGGAGTAAACCTTCTGAGAATAAAAACAGCTTTAGCTTGTTAAGGTAATTACACAGGGGAAAGGATAATGTACTGGGAACTCCTCAGAAGAATCTGATTTGTGGTGAGGGGAGAGAGATAAAGCTCATTTTGAAACGACATGAACATGCTGCGTAGGTAGCTGGTTATCAGTAAATATCTCCACTGAGATTAAGAAAAGCAGTAGCTTAATAAATTAAGTACTTCCTGGTATGGTTACTGTACTGGTAACTCCCCAAAAGAATCTGGATTGTGGTGAGGGAACAGAGAAAAAAGCTCATTTAGGACCTGCACTTACGAAGGGGGTAGGCAGCTGTATATCAGGGAGTAAGCCTTCTGATAATAAAAACAGCTGGAGCTTGTTAAGGTAATTACACAGGGGAAAGGATAATGCACTGGGAACTCCTCAGAAGAATCTGATTTGTGGTGAGGGGAGAGAGATAAAAGCTCACTTAGGAACGACATGAACATGCTGCGTAGGTAGCTGTTTATCAGTAAATATCTCCACTGAGATTAAGAAAAGCAGTAGATTAATAAATTAAGTACTTCCTGGTATGGTTACTGTACTGGTAACTCCCCAAAAGAATCTGGATTGTGGTGAGGGAACAGAGAAAAAAGTTCATTTAGGACCTGCACTTACGAAGGGGGTAGGCAGCTGTATATCAGGTAGTAAACCTTCTGAGAATAAAAACAGCTGGAGCTTGTTAAGGTAATTACACAGGGGAAAGGATAATGTACTGGGAACTCCTCAGAAGAATCTGATTTGTGGTGAGGTGAGAGAGATAATAGCTCATTTAGGAACGACATGAACATGCTGCTTAGGTAGCTGTTTATCAGTAAATATCTCCACTGAGATTAAGAAAAGCAGTAGCTTAATAAATTAAGTACTTCCTGGTATGGTTACTCTACTGGTAACTCCCCAAAAGAATCTGGATTGTGGTGAGGGAACAGAGAAAATAGCTCATTTAGGACCTGCACTTACGAAGGGGGTAGGCAGCTGTATATCAGGGAGTAAACCTTCTGAGAATAAAAACAGCAGGAGCTTGTTAAGGTAATTACACAGGGGAAAGGATAATGTACTGGGAACTCCTCAGAAGAATCTGATTTGTGGTGAGGGGAGAGAGATAAAAGCTCATTTAGGAACGACATGAACATGCTGCGTAGTAGCTGTTTATCAGGAAATATCTCCACTGAGATTAAGAAAAGCAGTAGCTTAATAAATTAAGTACTTCCTGGTATGGTTCTTGTACTGGTAACTCCCCAAAAGAATCTGGATTGTGGTGAGGGAACAGAGAAAAAAGCTCATTTAGGACCTGCACTTACGAAGGGGGTAGGCAGCTGTATATCAGGGAGTAAAGCTTCTGAGAATAAAAACAGCTGCAGCTTGTTAAGGTAATTACACAGGGGAAAGGATAATGTACTGGGAACTCCTCAGAAGAATCTGATTTGTGGTGAGGGGAGAGAGATAAAAGCTCATTTAGGAACGACATGAACATGCTGCGTAGGTAGCTGGTTATCAGTAAATATCTCCACTAAGATTAAGAAAAGCAGTAGCTTAATAAATTTAGTACTTCCTGGTATGGTTACTGTACTGGTAACTCCCCAAAGAATCTGGATTGTGGAGAGGGAACAGAGAAAAAAGCTCATTAGGACCTGCACTTACGAAGGGGGTAGGCAGCTGTATATCAGGGAGTAAACCTTCTGAGAATAAAAACAGCTGGAGCTTGTTAAGGTAATTACACAGGGGAAAGGATAATGTACTGGAAACTCCTCAGAAGAATCTGATTTGTGGTGAGGGGAGAGAGATAAAAGCTCATTTAGGAACGACATGAACATGCTGCGTAGGTAGCTGTTTATCAGTAAATATCTCCACTGAGATTAAGAAAAGCAGTAGCTTAATAAATTAAGTACTTCCTGGTATGGTTACTGTACTGGTAACTCCCCAAAAGAATCTGGATTGTGGTGAGGGAACAGAGAAAAAAGCTCATTTAGGACCTGCACTTACGAAGGGGGTAGGCATCTGTATATCAGGGAGTAAAGCTTCTGAGAATAAAAACAGCTGCAGCTTGTTAAGGTAATTACACAGGGGAAAGGATAATGTACTGGGAACTCCTCAGAAGAATCTGATTTGTGGTGAGGGGAGAGAGATAAAAGCTCATTTAGGAACGACATGAACATGCTGCGTAGGTAGCTGGTTATCAGTAAATATCTCCACTGAGATTAAGAAAAGCAGTAGCTTAATAAATTTAGTACTTCCTGGTATGGTTACTGTACTGGTAACTCCCCAAAAGAATCTGGATTGTGGAGAGGGAACAGAGAAAAAAGCTCATTTAGGACCTGCACTTACGAAGGGGGTAGGCAGCTGTATATCAGGGAGTAAACCTTCTGAGAATAAAAACCGCTGGAGCTTGTTAAGGTAATTACACAGGGGAAAGGATAATGTACTGGAAACTCCTCAGAAGAATCTGATTTGTGGTGAAGGGAGAGAGATAAAAGCTCATTTAGGAACGACATGAACATGCTGCGTAGGTAGCTGTTTATCAGTAAATATCTCCACTGAGATTAAGAAAAGCAGTAGCTTAATAAATTAAGTACTTCCTGGTATGGTTACTGTACTGGTAACTCCCCAAAAGAATCTGGATTGTGGTGAGGGAACAGAGAAAAAGCTCATTTAGGACCTGCACTTACGAAGGGGGTAGGCAGCTGTATATCAGGGAGTAAACCTTCTGAGAATAAAAACAGCTTTAGCTTGTTAAGGTAATTACACAGGGGAAAGGATAATGTACTGGGAACTCCTCAGAAGAATCTGATTTGTGGTGAGGGGAGAGAGATAAAGCTCATTTTGAAACGACATGAACATGCTGCGTAGGTAGCTGGTTATCAGTAAATATCTCCACTGAGATTAAGAAAAGCAGTAGCTTAATAAATTAAGTACTTCCTGGTATGGTTACTGTACTGGTAACTCCCCAAAAGAATCTGGATTGTGGTGAGGGAATAGAGAAAAAAGCTCATTTAGGACCTGCACTTACGAAGGGGGTAGGCAGCTGTATATCAGGGAGTAAACCTTCTGAGAATAAAAACAGCTGGAGCTTGTTAAGGTAATTACACAGGGGAAAGGATAATGTACTGGGAACTCCTCAGAAGAATCTGACTTATGGTGAGGGGAGAGAGATAAAAGCTCATTTAGGAACGACATGAACATGCTGCGTAGGTAGCTGTTTATCAGTAAATATCTCCACTGAGATTAAGAAAAGCAGTAGCTTAATAAATTAAGTACTTCCTGGTATGGTTACTGTACTGGTAACTCCCCAAAAGAATCTGGATTGTGGTGAGGGAACAGAGAAAAAAGCTCATTTAGGACCTGCACTTACGAAGGGGGTAGGCAGCTGTATATCAGGGAGTAAGCCTTCTAAGAATAAAAACAGCTGGAGCTTGTTAAGGTAATTACACAGGGGAAAGGATAATGCACTGGGAACTCCTCAGAAGAATCTGATTTGTGTTGAGGAGAGAGAGATAAAAGCTCACTTAGGAACGACATGAACATGCTGCGTAGGTAGCTGTTTATCAGTAAATATCTCCACTGAGATTAAGAAAAGCAGTATCTTAATAAATTAAGTACTTCCTGGTATGGTTACTGTACTGGTAACTCCCCAAAAGAATCTGGATTGTGGTGAGGGAACAGAGAAAAAAGTTCATTTAGGACCTGCACTTACGAAGGGGTAGGCAGCTGTATATCAGGTAGTAAACCTTCTGAGAATAAAAACAGCTGGAGCTTGTTAAGGTAATTACACAGGGGAAAGGATAATGTACTGGGAACAATTCAGAAGAATCTGATTTGTGATGAGGGGAGAGAGATAAAAGCTCATTTAGGAACGACATGAACATGCTGCGTAGGTAGCTGTTTATCAGTAAATATCTCCACTGAGATAAGAAAAGCAGTAGCTTAATAAATTAAGTACTTCCTGGTATGGTTACTCTACTGGTAACTCCCCAAAAGAATCTGGATTGTGGTGAGGGAACAGAGAAAATAGCTCATTTAGGACCTGCACTTACGAAGGGGGGTAGGCAGCTGTATATCAGGGAGTAAACCTTCTGAGAATAAAAACAGCTGGAGCTTGTTAAGGTAATTACACAGGGGAAAGGATAATGTACTGGGAACTCCTCAGAAGAATCTGATTTGTGGTGAGGGGGAGAGAGATAAAAGCTCATTTAGGAACGACATGAACATGCTGCGTAGGTAGCTGTTTATCAGGAAATATCTCCACTGAGATTAAGAAAAGCAGTAGCTTAATAAATTAAGTACTTCCTGGTATGGTTCTTGTACTGGTAACTCCCCAAAAGAATCTGGATTGTGGTGAGGGAACAGAGAAAAAAGCTCATTTAGGACCTGCACTTACGAAGGGGGTAGGCAGCTGTATATCAGGGAGTAAAGCTTCTGAGAATAAACAACTGCAGCTTGTTAAGGTAATTACACAGGGGAAAGGATAATGTACTGGGAACTCCTCAGAAGAATCTGATTTGTGGTGAGGGGAGAGAGATAAAAGCTCATTTATGAACGACATGAACATGCTGCGTAGGTAGCTGTTTATCAGTAAATATCTCCACTGAGATTAAGAAAAGCAGTAGCTTATTAAATTAAGTACTTCCTGTATGGTTACTGTACTGGTAACTCCCCAAAAGAATCTGGATTGTGGTGAGGGAACAGAGAAAAAAGCTCATTTAGGACCTGCACTTACGAAGGCGGTAGGCAGCTGTATATCAGGGAGTAAAGCTTCCGAGAATAAAAACAGCTGGAGCTTGTTAAGGTAATTACACAGGGGAAAGGATAATGTACTGGGAACTCCTCAGAAGAATCTGATTTGTGGTGAGGGGAGAGAGATAAAAGCTCATTTAGGAACGACATGAACATGCTGCGTAGGTAGCTGTTTATCAGTAAATATCTCCACTGAGATTAAGAAAATCAGTAGCTTAATAAATTTAGTACTTCCTGGTATGGTTACTGTACTGGTAACTCCCCAAAAGAATCTGGATTGTGGAGAGGGAACAGAGAAAAAAGCTCATTTAGGACCTGCACTTACGAAGGGGGTAGGCAACTGTATATCAGGGAGTAAACCTTCTGAGAATAAAAACAGCTGGAGCTTGTTAAGGTAATTACACAGGGGAAAGGATAATGTACTGGAAACTCCTCAGAAGAATCTGATTTGTGGTGTGGGGAGAGAGATAAAAGCTCATTTAGGAACGACATGAACATGCTGCGTAGGTAGCTGTTTATCAGTAAATATCTCCACTGAGATTAAGAAAAGCAGTAGCTTAATAAATTAAGTACTTCCTGGTATGGTTACTGTACTGGTAACTCCCAAAAGAATCTGGATTGTGGTGAGGGAACAGAGAAAAAAGCTCATTTAGGACCTGCACTTACGAAGGGGGTAGGCAGCTGTATATCAGGGAGTAACCTTCTGAGAATAAAAACAGCTTTAGCTTGTTAAGGTAATTACACAGGGGAAAGGATAATGTACTGGGAACTCCTCAGAAGAATCTGATTTGTGGTGAGGGGAGAGAGATGAAGCTCATTTTGAAACGACATGAACATGCTGCGTAGGTAGCTGGTTATCAGTAAATATCTCCACTGAGATTAAGAAAAGCAGTAGCTTAATAAATTAAGTACTTCCTGGTATGGTTACTGTACTGGTAACTCCCCAAAAGAATCTGGATTGTGGTGAGGGAATAGAGAAAAAAGCTCATTTAGGACCTGCACTTACGAAGGGGGTAGGCAGCTGTATATCAGGGAGTAAACCTTCTGAGAATAAAAACAGCTGGAGCTTGTTAAGGTAATTACACAGGGGAAAGGATAATGTACTGGGAACTCCTCAGAAGAATCTGACTTATGGTGAGGGGAGAGAGATAAAAGCTCATTTAGGAACGACATGAACATGCTGCGTAGGTAGCTGTTTATCAGTAAATATCTCCACTGAGATTAAGAAAAGCAGTAGCTTAATAAATTAAGTACTTCCTGGTATGGTTACTGTAATGGTAACTCCCCAAAAGAATCTGGATTGTGGTGAGGGAACAGAGAACAAAGCTCATTTAGGACCTGCACTTACGAAGGGGGTAGGCAGCTGTATATCAGGGAGTAAGCCTTCTGAGAATAAAAACAGCTGGAGCTTGTTAAGGTAATTACACAGGGGAAAGGATAATGCACTGGGAACTCCTCAGAAGAATCTGATTTGTGGTGAGGGGAGAGAGATAAAAGCTCACTTAGGAACGACATGAACATGCTGCATAGGTAGCTGTTTATCAGTGAATATCTCCACTGAGATTAAGAAAAGCAGTAGCTTAATAAATTAAGTACTTCCTGGTATGGTTACTGTACTGGTAACTCCCCAAAAGAATCTGGATTGTGGTGAGGGAACAGAGAAAAAAGTTCATTTAGGACCTGCACTTACGAAGGGGGTAGGCAGCTGTATATCAGGTAGTAAACCTTCTGAGAATAAAAACAGCTGGAGCTTGTTAAGGTAATTACACAGGGGAAAGGATAATGTACTGGGAACAATTCAGAAGAATCTGATTTGTGGTGAGGGGAGAGAGATAAAAGCTCATTTAGGAACGACATGAACATGCTGCGTAGGTAGCTGTTTATCAGTAAATATCTCCACTGAGATTAAGAAAAGCAGTAGCTTAATTAATTAAGTACTTCCTGGTATGGTTACTCTACTGGTAACTCCCCAAAAGAATCTGGATTGTGGTGAGGGAACAGAGAAAATAGCTCATTTAGGACCTGCACTTACGAAGGGGGTAGGCAGCTGTATATCAGGGAGTAAACCTTCTGAGAATAAAAACAGCTGGAGCTTGTTAAGGTAATTACACAGGGGAAAGGATAATGTACTGGGAACTCCTCAGAAGAATCTGATTTGTGGTGAGGGGAGAGAGATAAAAGCTCATTTAGGAACGACATGAACATGCTGCGTAGGTAGCTGTTTATCAGGAAATATCTCCACTGAGATTAAGAAAAGCAGTAGCTTAATAAATTAAGTACTTCCTGGTATGGTTCTTGTACTGGTAACTCCCCAAAAGAATCTGGATTGTGGTGAGGGAACAGAGAAAAAAGCTCATTTAGGACCTGCACTTACGAAGGGGGTAGGCAGCTGTATATCAGGGAGTAAAGCTTCTGAGAATAAAAACAGCTGCAGCTTGTTAAGGTAATTACACAGGGGAAAGGATAATGTACTGGGAACTCCTCAGAAGAATCTGATTTGTGGTGAGGGGAGAGAGATAAAAGCTCATTTATGAACGACATGAACATGCTGCGTAGGTAGCTGTTTATCAGAAAATATCTCCACTGAGATTAAGAAAAGCAGTAGCTTAATAAATTAAGTACTTCCTGGTATGGTTACTGTACTGGTAACTCCCCAAAAGAATCTGGATTGTGGTGAGGGAACAGAGAAAAAAGCTCATTTAGGCCCTGCACTTACGAAGGGGGTAGGCAGCTGTTTATCAGGGAGTAAAACTTCTGAGAATACAACCAGCTGGAGCTTGTTAAGGTAATTACACAGGGGAAAGGATAATGTACTGGGAACTCCTCAGAAGAATCTGATTTGTGGTGAAGGGAGAGAGATAAAAGCTCATTTAGGAACGACATGAACATGCTGCGTAGGTAGCTGTTTATCAGTAAATATCTCCACTGAGATGAAGAAAAGCAGTAGCTTAATAAATTAAGTACTTCCTGGTATGGTTACTGTACTGGTAACTCACCAAAAGAATCTGGATTGTGGTGAGGGAACAGAGAAAAAAGCTCATTTAGGACCTGCACTTACGAAGGGGGTAGGCAGCTGTATATCAGGGAGTAAACCTTCTGTGAATAAAAACAGCTGGAGCTTGTTAAGGTAATTACACAGGGGAAAGGATAATGTACTGGGAACTCCTCAGAAGAATCTGATTTGTGGTGAGGGGAGAGAGATAAAAGCTCATTTAGGAACGACATGAACATGCTGGGTACGTAGCTGTTTATCAGTAAATATCTCCACTAAGATTAAGAAAAGCAGTAGCTTAATAAATTAAGTACTTACTGGTATGGTTACTGTACTGGTACCTCCCCAAAGAATCTGGATTGTGGTGAGAGAACAGAGAAAAAAGCTCATTCATGACCTGCACTTATGAAGGGGTTGGGCAGCTGTATATCAGGGAGTAAAACTTCTGACAATAAAAACAGCTGGAGCTTGTTAAGGTAATTACACAGGGGAAAGGATAATGTACTGGGAACATCTCAGAAGAATCTGATTTGTGGTGAGGGGAGAGAGATAAAAGCTCATTTAGGAACGACATGAACATGCTGCGTAGGTAGCTGTTTATCAGGAAATATCTCCACTGAGATTAAGAAAAGCAGTAGCTTAATAAATTAAGTACTTCTTGGTATGGGTACTGTTTTGGTAACTCCCCAAAAGAATCTGGATTGTGGTGAGGGAACAGAGAAAAAAGCTCATTTAGGACCAGCACTTACGAAGGGGGTAGGCAGCTGTATATCAGGGAGTAAACCTTCTGCGAATAAAAACAGCTGGAGCTTATTAAGGTAATTACACGGGGGAAAGGATAATGTACTGGGAACTCCTCAGAAGAATCTGATTTGTGGTGAGGGGAGAGAGATAAAAGCTCATTTAGAAACGACATGAACATGCTGCGTAGGTAGCTGTTTATCAGTAAATATCTCCACTGAGATTAAGAAAAGCAGTAGCTTAATAAATTACGTACTTCCTGGTATGGTTACTGTACTGGTAACTCCCCAAAAGAATCTGGATTGTGGTGAGGGCACAGAGAAAAAAGCTCATTTAGGACCTGCAATTACGAAGGGGGTAGGCACCAGTATATCAGGGAGTAAACCTTCTGAGAATAAATACAGCTGGAGCTTGTTAAGGTAATTACACAGGGGAAAGGATAATGTACTGGGAACTCCTCAGAAGAATCTGATTTGTGGTGAGGGGAGAGAATTAAAAGCTCATTTAGGAACGACATGAACATGCTGCATAGGTAGCTCTTTATCAGTAATAATCTCCACTGAGATTAAGAAAAGCAGTAGCTTAATAAATTAAGTACTTCCTGGTATGGTTACTGTACTGGTAACTCCCCAAAAGAATCTGGATTGTGGTGAGGGAACAAAGAAAAAAGCTCATTTAGGACCTGCACTTACGAAGGGGGTAGGCAGCTGTATATCAGGGAGTAAACCTTCTGAGAATAAAAACAGCTGGAGCTTGTTAAGGTAATTACACAGGGGAAAGGATAATATACTGGGAACTCCTCAGAAGAATCTGATTTGTGGTGAGGGGAGAGAGATAAAAGCTCATTTAGGAACGACATGAACATGCTGGGTACGTAGCTGTTTAGCAGTAAATATCTCCACTGAGATTAAGAAAAGCAGTATCTTAATAAATTAAGTACTTACTGGTATGGTTACTGTACTGGTAACTCCCCAAAAGAATCTGGATTGTGGTGAGGGAACAGAGAAAAAAGCTCATTTAGGACCTGCACTTACGAAGGGGGTAGGCAGCTGTATATCAGGGAGTAAACCTTCTGACAATAAAAACAGGTGGAGCTTGTTAAGGTAATTACACAGGGGAAAGGATAATGTACTGGGAACTCCTCAGAAGAATCTGATTTGTGGTGAGGGGAGAGAGATAAAAGCTCATTTAGGAACGACATGAACATGCTGCGTAGGTAGCTGTTTATCAGTAAATATCTCCACTGAGATGAAGAAAAGCAGTAGCTTAATAAATTAAGTACTTCCTGGTATGGTTACTGTACTGGTAACTCACCAAAAGAATCTGGATTGTGGTGAGGGAACAGAGAAAAAAGCTCATTTAGGACCTGCACGTACGAAGGGGGTAGGCAGCTGTATATCAGGGAGTAAACCTTCTGCAAATAAAAACAGCTGGAGCTTGTTAAGGTAATTACACAGGGGAAAGGATAATGTACTGGGAACTCCTCAGAAGAATATGATTTGTAGTGAGGGGAGAGAGATAAAAGCTCATTTAGGAACGACATGAACATGCTGCGTAGGTAGCTGTTTATCAGTAAATATCTCCACTGAGATTAAGAAAAGCAGTAGCTTAATAAATTAAGTACATCCTTGTATGGTTACTGTACTGGTAACTCCCCAAAAGAATCTGGATTGTGGTGAGGGAACAGAGAAAAAAGCTCATTTAGGACCTGCACTTACGAAGGGGGTAGGCAGCTGTATATCAGGGAGTAAACCTTCTGAGAATAAAAACAGCTGGAGCTTGTTAAGGTAATTACACAGGGGAAAGGATAATGTACTGGGAACTCCTCAGAAGAATCTGATTTGTGGTGAGGGGAGACAGATAAAAGCTCATTTAGGAACGACATGAACATGCTGGGTACGTAGCTGTTTATCAGTAAATATCTCCACTGAGATTAAGAAAAGCAGTAGCTTAATAAATTAAGTACTTACTGGTATGGTTACTGTACTGGTACCTCCCCAAAAGAATCTGGATTGTGGTGAGAGAATAGAGAAAAAAGCTCATTCATGACCTGCACTTACGAAGGGGTTGGGCAGCTGTATATCAGGGAGTAAAACTTCTGACAATAAAAACAGCTGGAGCTTGTTAAGGTAATTACACAGGGGAAAGGATAATGTACTGGGAACATCTCAGAAGAATCTGATTTGTGGTGAGGGGAGAGAGACAAAAGCTCATTTAGGAACGACATGAACATGCTGCGTAGGTAGCTGTTTATCAGGAAATATCTCCACTGAGATTAAGAAAAGCAGTAGCTTAATAAATTAAGTACTTCTTGGTATGGGTACTGTTTTGGTAACTCCCCAAAAGAATCTGGATTGTGGTGAGGGAACAGAGAAAAAAGCTCATTTAGGACCAGCACTTACGAAGGGGGTAGGCAGCTGTATATCAGGGAGTAAACCTTCTGCGAATAAAAACAGCTGGAGCTTATTAAGGTAATTACCCAGGGAAAGGATAATGTACTGGGAACTCCTCAGAAGAATCTGATTTGTGGTGAGGGGAGAGAGATAAAAGGTCATTAGAAACGACATGAACATGCAGCTTACGTAGCTGTTTATCAGTAAATATCTCCACTGAGATTAAGAAAAGCAGTAGCTTAATAAATTAAGTACTTCCTGGTATGTTTATTGTACTGGTAACTCCCCAAAAGAATCTGGATTGTGGTGAGGGAACAGAGAAAAAAGCTCATTTAGGACCTGCACTTACGAAGGGGGTAGGCAGCTGTATATCAGGGAGTAAACCTTCTTAGAATAAAGACAGCTGAGCTTGTTAAGGTAATTACACATGGGAAAGGATAATGTACTGGGAACAATTAGGAAGAATCTGATTTGTGGTGAGGGGAGAGAGATAAAATCTCATTTAGGAACGACATGAACATGCAGCTTATGTAGCTGTTTATCAGTAAATATCTCCACTGAGATTAAGAAAAGCAGTAGCTTAATAAATGAAGTACTTCCTGGTATGGTTACTGTACTGGTAACTCCCCAAAAGAATCTGGATTGTGGTGAGGGAACAGAGAAAAAAGCTCATTTAGGACCTGCACTTTCGAAGGGGGTAGGCAGCTGTATATCAGGGAGTAAACCTTCTGAGAATAAAAACAGCTGGAGCTTGTTAAGGTAATTACACAGGGGAAAGGATAATGTACTGGGAACTCCTCAGAAGAATCTGATTTCTGTGAGGTGAGAGAGATTAAAGCTAATTTAGGAATGACATGAACATGCTGCGTAGGTAGCTGTTTATCAGTAAATATCTCCACTGAGATTAAGAAAAGCAGTAGCTTAATAAATTAAGTACTTCCTGGTATGGTTACTGTACTGGTCACTCCAAAAAAGAATCTGGATTGTGTGAGGGAACAGAGAAAAAAGCTCATTTAGGACTGCACTTACGAAGGGGGTAGGCAGCTGTATATCAGGGAGTAAACCTTCTGAGAATAAAAACAGCTGGAGCTTGTTAAGGTAATTACAAAGGGAAAGGATAATGTACTGGGAACTCCTCAGAAGAATCTTATTTGTGGTGAGGGGAGAGAGATAAAAGCTCATTTAGGAACGACATGAACATGCTGCGTAGGTAGCTGTTTATCAGTAAATATCTCCACTGAGATTAAGAAAAGCAGTAGCTTAATAAATTAAGTACTTCAGGTTATGGTTACTGTACTAGTAACCCCCAAAAGAATCTGGATTGTGGTGAGGGAACAGAGAAAAAAGCTCATTTAGGACCTGCACTGACGAAGGGGGTAGGCAGCTGTATATCAGGGAGTAAACCTTCTGAGAATAAAAACACTGGAGCTTGTTAAGGTAATTACAGAGGGGAAATGATAAAGTACTGGGAACTCGTCAGAAGAATCTGATTTGTGGTGAGGGGAGAGAGATGAAAGCTCATTTAGGAACGACATGAACATGCTGCGTATGTAGCTGTTTATCAGTAAATATCTCCACTGAGATTAAGAAAAGCAGTAGCTTAATAAATTAAGTACTTCCTGGTATGGTTACTGTACTGGTAACTCCCCAAAAGAATCTGGATTGTGGTGAGGGAACAGAGAAAAAAGCTCATTTAGGTCCTGCACTAACGAAGGGGTAGGCAGCAGTATATCAGGGAGTAAATCTTCTGAGACTAAAAACAACTGGAGCTTGTTAAGGTAATTACACAGGGGAAACTATAAAGTACTGGGAACGACTCAGAAGAATCTGATTTGTGGTGACGGGAGAGAGATAAAAGCTCATTTAGGAACCACATGAACATGCTGCGTAGGTAGCTGTTTATCAGTAAATATCTCCCCTGAGATTAAGAAAAGCAGTAGCTTAATAAATTAAGTACTTCCTGGTATGGTTACTGTACTGGTAACTCCCCAAAAGAATCTGGATTGTGGTGAGGGAACAGGGATAAAAGCTCATTTAGGACCTGCACTTATAAAGGGGGTAGGCAGCAGTATATGAGGGAGTAAACCTTCTGAGAATAAAAACAGCTGGAGCGTGTTAAGGTAATTACACAGGGAAAGGATAATGTACTGGGAAACTCCTCAGAGGAATCTGATTTGTGGTGAGGGGAGAGAGATAAAAGCTCATTTAAGAACGACATGAACATGCTGCGTAGGTAGCTGTTTATCAGTAAATATCTCCACTGAGATTAAGAAAAGCAGTAGCTTAATAAATTAAGTACTTCCTGGTATGGTTACTGTACTGGTAACTCCCCAAAAGAATCTGGATTGTGGTGAGGGAACAGAGAAAAAAGCTCATTTAGGCCCTGCACTTACGAAGGGGTAGGCAGCTGTATATCAGTGAGTAAACCTTCTGAGATAAAAACAGCTGGAGCTTGTTAAGGTAATTACACAGGGGAAAGGATAATGTACTGGGAACTCCTCAGAAGAATCTGATTTGTGGTGAAGGGAGAGAGATAAAAGCTCATTTAGGAACGACATGAACATGCTGCGTTTGTAGCTGTTTATCAGTAAATATCTCCACTGAGATTAAGAAAAGCAGTAGCTTAATAAATTAAGTACTTCCTGGTATGGTTACTGTACTGGTAACTCCCCAAAATAATCTGGATTGTGGTGAGGGAACAGAGAAAAAAGCTCATTTAGGACCTGCACTTACGAAGGGGGTAGGCAAGCTGTATATCAGGGAGTAAACCTTCTGCGAATAAAAACAGCTGGAGCTTGTTAAGGTAATTACACAGGGGAAAGGATAATGTACTGGGAACTCCTCAGAAGAATCTGATTTGTGGTGAGGGGAGAGAGATAAAAGCTCATTTAGAACGACATGAACATGCTGCGTAGGTAGCTGTTTATCAGTAAATATCTCCACTGAGATTAAGAAAAGCAGTAGCTTAATAAATTAAGTACATCCTTGTATGGTTACTGTACTGTTAACTCCCCAAAAGAATCTGGATTTTGGTGAGGGAACAGAGAAAAAAGCTCATTTAGGACCTGCACTTACGAAGGGGGTAGGCAGCTGTATATCAGGGAGTAAACCTTCTGAGAATAAAAACAGCTGGAGCTTGTTAAGGTAATTACACAGGGGAAAGGATAATGTACTGGGAACTCCTCAGAAGAATCTGATTTGTGGTGAGGGGAGAGAGATAAAAGCTCATTTAGAACGACATGAACATGCTGGGTACGTAGCTGTTTATCAGTAAATATCTCCACTGAGATTAAGAAAAGCAGTAGCTTAATTAATTAAGTACTTCTGGTATGGTTACTGTACTGGTAACTCCCCAAAAGAATCTGGATTGTGGTGAGGGAACAGAGAAAAAAGCTCATTTAGGACCTGCACTTACGAAGGGGGTAGGCAGCTGTATATCAGGGAGTAAACCTTCTGAGAATAAAAACAGCTGGAGCTTGTTAAGGTAATTACACAGGGGAAAGGATAATGTACTGGTAACTCCTCAGAAGAATCTGATTTGTGGTGAGGGGAGAGAGATAAAAGCTCATTTAGGAACGACATGAACATGCTGCGTAGGTAGCTGTTTATCAGTAAATATCTCCACTGAGATGAAGAAAAGCAGTAGCTTAATAAATTAAGTACTTCCTGGTATGGTAACTGTACTGGTAACTCCCCAAAAGAATCTGGATTGTGGTGAGGGAACAGAGAAAAACGCTCATTTAGGACCTGCACTTATGCAGGGGGTATTCAGCTGTATATCAGGGAGTAAACCTTCTGAGAATAAAAACAGCTGGAGCTTGTTAAGGTAATTACAAAGGGGAAATTATAAAGTACTGGGAACTCCTCAGAAGAATCTGATTTGTGGTGAGGGGATAGAGATAAAGCACATTTAGGAACGACATGTACATGCTGCGTAGGTAGCTGTTTATCAGTAAATATCTCCACTGAGATTAAGAAAAGCAGTAGCTTAATAAAGTAAGTACTTCCTGGTATGGATACTGTACTGGTTACGCCCCAAAAGAATCTGGATTGTGGTGAGGGAACAGAGCAAAAAGCTCATTTAGGACCTGCACTAACGAAGGGGGTAGGCAGCTGTATATCAGGGAGTAAACCTTCTGAGAATAAAACAGCTGGAGCTTGTTAAGGTAATTACACAGGGGAAAGGATAATGTACTGGGAACTCCTCAGAAGAATCTGATTTGTGGTGAGGGGAGAGAGATTAAAGCTCATTTAGGAACGACATGAACATGCTGCGTACGTAGTTGTTTATCAGTAAATATCTCCTCTGAGATTAAGAAAAGCAGTAGCTTAATAAATTAAGTACTTCCTGGTATGGTTACTTTACTGGTATCTCCCCAAAAGAATCTGGATTGTGGTGAGGGAACAGAGAAAAAAGCTCATTTCGGACCTGCACTTACGAAGGGCGTAGGCAGCTGTATATCAGGGAGTAAACCTTCTGTGAATAAAGACAGCTGGAGCTTGTTAAGGTAATTACACAGGGGAAAGGATAATGTAACTGGGAACAATTAGGAAGAATCTGATTTGTGGTGAGGGGAGAGAGATAAAAGCTCTTTTAGGAACGACATGAACATGCTGCGTAGGTAGCTGTTTATCAGTAAATATCTCCACTGAGATTAAGAAATGCAGTAGCTTAATAAATTAAGTACTTTCTGGTATGGTTACTGTACTGGTAACTCCCCAAAAGAATCTGGATTGTGGTTTGGGAACAGAGAAAAAAGCTCATTTAGGACCTGCACTTACGAAGGGGGTAGGCAGCTGTATATCAGGGAGTAAAACCTTCTGAGAATAAAAACAGCTGGAGCTTGTTAAGGTAATTACACAGGGGAAAGGATAATGTACTGGGAACTCCTCAGAAGAATCTGATTTGTGGTGAGGGGAGAGAGATAAAAGCTCATTTAGGAACGACATGAACATGCTGCGTAGGGTAGCTGTTTATCAGTAAATATATCCACTGAGATTAAGAAAAGCAGTAGCTTAATAAATTAAGTACTGCCTGGTATTGTTACTGTACTGGTAACTCCACAAAAAATCTGGATTGTGGTGAGTTAACAGAGATAAAAGCTCATTTAGGACCTGCACTTTCGAAGGGGGTAGGCAGCTGTATATCAGGGAGTAAAACTTCTGAGAATAAAAACAGCTGGAGCTTGTTAAGGTAATTACAGAGGCGAAAGGATAATATACTGGGAACTCCTCAGAAGATTCTGAATTGTTGTGAGGGGAGAGAGATAAAAGCTCATTTAGGAACGACATGAACATGCTGCGTATGTAGCTGTTTATCAGTAAATATTTCCACTGAGATTAAGAAAAGCAGTAGCTTAATAAATTAAGTACTTCCTGGTATGTTTACTGTACTGGTAACTCCCCAAAAGAATCTGGATTGTGGTGAGGGAACAGAGAAAAAAGCTCATTTAGGACCTGCACTTACGAAGGGGGTAGGCAGCTGTATATCAGGGAGTAAACCTTCTGCGAATAAAAACAGCTGGAGCTTGTTAAGGTAATTACACAGGGGAAAGGATAATGTACTGGGAACTCCTCAGAAGAATCTGATTTGTGGTGAGGGGAGAGAGATAAAAGCTCATTTAGGAACGATATGAACATGCTGCGTAGGTAGCTGTTTATCAGTAAATATCTCCACTGAGATTAAGAAAAGCAGTAGCTTAATAAATTAAGTACATCTTGAATGGTTACTGTACTGGTAACTCCCCAAAAGAATCTGGATTTTGGTGAGGGAACAGAGAAAAAAACTCATTTAGGACCTGCACTTACGAAGGGGGTAGGCAGCTGTATATCAGGGAGTAAACCTTCTGAGAATAAAAACAGCTGGAGCTTGTTAAGGTAATTACACAGGGGAAAGGATAATGTACTGGGAACTCCTCAGAAGAATCTGATTTGTGGTGAGGGGAGAGAGATAAAACCTCATTTAGGAACGACATGAACATGCTGGGTACGTAGCTGTTTATCAGTAAATATCTCCACTGAGATTAAGAAAAGCAGTAGCTTAATAAATTAAGTACTTACTGGTATGGTTACTGTACTGGTAACTCCCCAAAAGAATCTGGATTGTGGTGAGGGAACAGAGTAAAAAGCTCATTTAGGACCTGCACTTACTCAGGGGGTAGGCAGCTGTATATCAGGGAGTAAACCTTCTGAGAATAAAAACAGCTGGAGCTTGTTAAGGTAATTACACAGGGGAAAGGATAATGTACTGGGAACTCCTCAGAAGAATCTGATTTCTGGTGAGGTGAGAGAGATTAAAGCTAATTTAGGAATGACATGAACATGCTGCGTAGGTAGCTGTTTATCAGTAAATATCTCCACTGAGATTAAGAAAAGCAGTAGCTTAATAAATAAAGTACTTCCTGGTATGGTTACTGTACTGGTCACTGCAAAAAAGAATCTGGATTGTGGTGAGGGAACAGAGAAAAAACCTCATTTAGGACCTGCACTTACGAAGGGGGTAGGCAGCTGTATATCAGGGAGTAAACCTTCTGAGAATAAAAACAGCTGGAGCTTTTTAAGGTAATTACACAGGGGAAAGGATAATGTACTGGGAACTCCTCAGAAGAATCTGATTTGTGGTGAGGGGAGAGAGATAAAAGCTCATTTAGGAACGACATGAACATGCTGCGTAGGTAGCTGTTTATCAGTAAATATCTCCACTGAGATTAAGAAAAGCAGTAGCTTAATAAATTAAGTACTTCCTGTTATGGTTACTGTACTGGTAACCCCCAAAAGAATCTGGATTGTGGTGAGGGAACAGAGAAAAAAGCTCATTTAGGACCTGCACTGACGAAGGGGGTAGGCAGCTGTATATCAGGGAGTAAACCTTCTGAGAATAAAAACACCTGGAGCTTCTTAAGGTAATTACAGAGGGGAAATGATAAAGTACTGGGAACTAGTCAGAAGAATCTGATTTGTGGTGAGGGGAGAGAGATGAAAGCTCATTTAGGAACGACATGAACATGCTGCGTATGTAGCTGTTTATCAGTAAATATCTCCACTGAGATTAAGAAAAGCAGTAGCTTAATAAATTAAGTACTTCCTGGTATGGTTACTGTACTGGTAACTCCCCAAAAGAATCTGGATTGTGGTGAGGGAACAGAGAGAAAAGCTCATTTAGGACCTGCACTTACGAAGGGGGTAGGCAGCAGTATATCAGGGAGTAAATCTTCTGAGACTAAAAACAGCTGGAGCTTGTTAAGGGAATTACACAGGGGAAATTATAAAGTACTGGGAACGACTCAGAAGAATCTGATTTGTGGTGACAGGAGAGAGATAAAAGCTCATTTAGGGACGACATGAACATGCTGCGTAGGTAGCTGTTTATCAGTAAATATCTCCACTGAGATTAAGAAAAGCAGTAGCTTAATAAATAAGTAATTCCTGGTATGGTTACTCTACTGGTAACTCCCCAAAAGAATCTGGATTGTGGTGAGGGAACAGAGAAAAAAGCTCATTTAGGACCTGCACTTACGAAGGGGGTAGGCAGCTGTATATCAGGGAGTAAACCTTCTGAGAATAAAAACAGCTGGAGCTTGTTAAGGTAATTACACAGGGAAAGGATAAAGTACTGGGAACTCCTCAGAAGAATCTGATTTGTGGTGAGGGGAGAGAGATAAAAGCTCATTAGGAACGACATGAACATGCTGCATAAGTAGCTGTTTATCAGTAAATATCTCCACTGAGATTAAGAAAAGCAGTAGCTTAATAAATTAAGTACTTCCTGGTATGGTTACTGTACTGGTAACTCCACAAAGAGTCTGGATTGTGGTGAGGGAACAGAGAAAAAAGCTCATTAGGACCTGCACTTACGAAGGGGGTAGGCAGCTGTATATCAGGGAGTAAACCTTCTGAGAATAAAAACAGCTGGAGCTTGTTAAGGTAATTACACAGTGGAAAGGATAATGTACTGGGAACTCCTCAGAAGAATCTGATTTGTGGTGAGGGGAGAGAGATAAAAGCTCATTTAGGAACGACATGAACATGCTGCGTAGGTAGCTGTTTATCAGTAAATATCTCCACTGAGATTAAGAAAAGCAGTAGCTTAATAAATTAAGTACTTCCTGGTATGTTTTCTGTACTGGTAACTCCCCAAAAGAATCTGGATTGTGGTGAGGAAGAGAGAAATAAGCTCATTTAGGACCTGCACTTACGAAGGGGGTAGGCAGCTGTATACAGGGAGTAAACCTTCTGAGAATAAAAACAGCTGGAGCTTGTTAAGGTAATTACACAGGGGAAAGGATAATGTACTGGGAACAATTCAGAAGAATATGATTTGTGGTGAGGGGAGAGAGATAAAAGCTCATTTAGGAATGACATGAACATGCTGCGTAGGTAGCTGTTTATCAGTAAATATCTCCACTGAGATAAGAAAAGCAGTAGCTTAATAAATTAAGTACTTCCTGATATGGTTACTGTACTGGTAACTCCCCAAAAGAATCTGGATTGTGGTGAGGGAACAGAGAAAAAAGCTCATTTAGGACCTGCACTTACGAAGGGGGTAGGCAGCTGTATATCAGGGAGTAAACCTTCTGAGAATAAAAACAGCTGGAGCTTGTTAAGGTAATTACACAGGGGAAAGGATAATGTACTGGAACTCCTCAGAAGAATCTGATTTGTGGTGAGGGAGAGAGATAAAAGCTCATTTAGGAACGACATGAACATGCTGCGTAGGTAGCTGTTTATCAGTAAATATCTCCACTGAGATTAAGAAAAGCAGTAGCTTAATAAATTAAGTACTTCCTGGTATGGTTACTGTACTGGTAACTCCCCAAAAGAATCTGGATTGTGGTGAGGGAACAGAGAAAATAGCTCATTTAGGACCTGCACTTACGAAGGGGGTAGGCAGCTGTATATCAGGGAGTAAACCTTCTGAGAATAAAAACAGCTGGAGCTTGTTAAGGTAATTACACAGGGGAAAGGATAATGTCCTGGGAACAATTCAGAAGAATCTGATTTGTGGTGAGGGGAGAGAGATAAAAGCTCATTTAGGAACGACATGAACATGCTGCATAGGTAGCTGTTTATCAGTAAATATCTCCACTGAGATTAAGAAAAGCAGTAGCTTAATAAATTAAGTAATTCCTGGTGTGGTTACTCTACTGGTAACTCCCCCAAAAGAATCTGGATTGTGGTGAGGGAACAGAGAAAAAAGCTCATTTAGGACCTGCACTTACGAAGGGGGTAGGCAGCTGTATATCAGGGAGTAAACCTTCTGAGAATAAAAACAGCTGGAGCTTGTTAAGGTAATTACAAAGTGGAAAGGATAATGTACTGGGAACTCCTCAGAAGAATCTGATTTGTGGTGAGGGGAGAGAGATAAAAGCTCATTTAGGAACGACATGAACATGCTGCGTAGGTAGCTGTTTATCAGTAAATATCTCCACTGAGATTAAGAAAAGCAGTAGCTTAATAAATTAAGTACTTCCTGGTATGTTTACTGTACTGGTAACTCCCCAAAAGAATCTGGATTGTGGTGAGGGAAGAGAGAAATAAGCTCATTTAGGACCTGCACTTACGAAGGGGGTAGGCAGCTGTATACCAGGGAGTAAACCTTCTGAGAATAAAACAGCTGGAGCTTGTTAAGGTAATTACACAGGGGAAAGGATAATGTACTGGGAACAATTCAGAAGAATATGATTTGTGGTGAGTGGAGAGAGATAAAAGCTCATTTAGGAATGACATGAACATGCTGCGTAGGTAGCTGTTTATCAGTAAATATCTCCACTGAGATTAAGAAAAGCAGTAGCTTAATAAATTAAGTACTTCCTGATATGGTTACTGTACTGGTAACTCCCCAAAAGAATCTGGATTGTGGTGAGGGAACAGAGAAAAAAGCTCATTTAGGACCTGCACTTACGAAGGGGGTAGGCAGCTGTATATCAGGGAGTAAACCTTCTGAGAATAAAAACAGCTGGAGCTTGTTAAGGTAATTACACAGGGGAAAGGATAATGTACTGGGAACAATTCAGAAGAATATGATTTGTGGTGAGGGGAGAGAGATAAAAGCTCATTTATGAACGACATGAACATGCTGCGTAGGTAGCTGTTTATCAGTAAATATCTCCACTGAGATTAAGAAAAGCAGTAGCTTAATAAATTAAGTACTTCCTGGTAAGGTTACTGTACTGGTAACTCAACAAAAGAATCTGGATTGTGGTGAGGGAAACAGAGAAAAAAGCTCATTTAGGACCTGCACTTTCGAAGGGGGCAGGCAGCTGTATATTAGGGAGTAAACCTTCTGAGAATAAAAACAGCTGGAGCTTGTTAAGGTAATTACACAGGGGAAAGGATAATGTACTGGGAACTCCTCAGAAGAATCTGGATTGTGGTGAGGGAACAGAGAAAAAAGTTCATTTAGGACCTACACTTACGAAGGGGGTAGGCAGCTGTATATCAGGGAGTAAACCTTCTGAGAATAAAAACAGCTGGAGCTTGTTAAGGTAATTACACAGGGGAAAGGATAATGTACTGGGAACTCCTCAGAAGAATCTGATTTGTGGTGAGGGGAGAGAGATAAAAGCTCATTTAGGAACGACATGAACATGCTGCGTAGGTAGCTGTTTATCAGTAAATATCTCCACTGAGATTACGAAAAGCAGTAGCTTAATAAATTAAGTACTTCCTGGTATGGTTCCTGTACTGGTAACTCCCCAAAAGAATCTGGATTGTGGTGAGGGAACAGAGAAAAAAGCTCATTTAGACCTGCACTTACGAAGGGGGTAGGCAGCTGTACATCAGGGAGTAAACCTTCTGAGAATAAAAAACAGCTGGAGCTTGTTAAGGTAATTACACAGTGGAAAGGATAATGTACTGGGAACTCCTCAGAAGAATCTGATTTGTGGTGAGGGGAGAGAGATAAAAGCTCATTTAGGAACGACATGAACATGCTGCGTAGGTAGCTGTTTATCAGTAAATATCTCCACTGAGATTAAGAAAAGCAGTAGCTTAATAAATTAAGTACTTCCTGGTATGTTTACTGTACTTGTAACTCCCCAAAGAATCTGGATTGTGGTGAGGGAAGAGAGAAATAAGCTCATTTAGGACCTGCACTTAGGAAGGGGGTAGGCAGCTGTATACCAGGGAGTAAACCTTCTGAGAATAAAAACAGCTGGAGCTTGTTAAGGTAATTACACAGGGGAAAGGATAATGTACTGGGAACAATTCAGAAGAATATGATTTGTGGTGAGGGGAGAGAGATAAAAGCTCATTTAGGAATGACATGAACATGCTGCGTAGGTAGCTGTTTATCAGTAAATATCTCCACTGAGATTAAGAAAGCAGTAGCTTAATAAATTAAGTACTTCCTGATATGGTTACTGTACTGGTAACTCCCCAAAAGAATCTGGATTGTGGTGAGGGAACAGAGAAAAAAGCTCATTTAGGACCTGCACTTACGAAGGGGGTAGGCAGCTGTATATCAGGGAGTAAACCTTCTGAGAATAAAAACAGCTGGAGCTTGTTAAGGTAATTACACAGGGGAAAGGATAATGTACTGGGAACTCCTCAGAAGAATCTGATTTGTGGTGAGGGAGAGAGATAAAAGCTCATTTAGGAACGACATGAACATGCTACGTAGGTAGCTGTTTATCAGTAAATATCTCCACTGAGATAAGAAAAGCAGTAGCTTAATAAATTAAGTACTTCCTGGTATGGTTACTCTACTGGTAACTCCCCAAAAGAATCTGGATTGTGGTGAGGGAACAGAGAAAATAGCTCATTTAGGACCTGCACTTACGAAGGGGGTAGGCAGCTGTATATCAGGGAGTAAACCTTCTGAGAATAAAAACAGCTGGAGCTTGTTAAGGTAATTACACAGGGGAAAGGATAATGTCCTGGGAACAATTCAGAAGAATCTGATTTGTGGTGAGGGGAGAGAGATAAAAGCTCATTAGGAACGACATGAACATGCTGCATAGGTAGCTGTTTATCAGTAAATATCTCCACTGAGATTAAGAAAAGCAGTAGCTTAATAAATTAAGTAATTCCTGGTATGGTTACTCTACTGGTAACTCCCCAAAAGAATCTGGATTGTGGTGAGGGAACAGAGAAAAAAGCTCATTTAGGACCTGCACTTACGAAGGGGGTAGGCAGCTGTATATCAGGGAGTAAACCTTCTGAGAATAAAAAACAGCTGGAGCTTGTTAAGGTAATTACACAGGGGAAAGGATAAAGTACTGGGAACTCCTCAGAAGAATCTGATTTGTGGTGAGGGGAGAGAGATAAAAGCTCATTTAGGAACGACATGAACATGCTGCATAAGTAGCTGTTTATCAGTAAATATCTCCACTGAGATTAAGAAAAGCAGTAGCTTAATAAATTAAGTACTTCCCGGTATGGTTACTGTACTGGTAACTCCCCAAAAGAGTCTGGATTGTGGTGAGGGAACAGAGAAAAAAGCTCATTTAGGACCTGCACTTACGAAGGGGGTAGGCAGCTGTATATCAGGGAGTAAACCTTCTGAGAATAAAAACAGCTGGAGCTTGTTAAGGTAATTACACAGTGGAAAGGATAATGTACTGGGAACTCCTCAGAAGAATCTGATTTGTGGTGAGGGGAGAGAGATAAAAGCTCATTTAGGAACGACATGAACATGCTGCGTAGGTAGCTGTTTATCAGTAAATATCTCCACTGAGATTAAGAAAAGCAGTAGCTTAATAAATTAAGTACTTCCTGGTATGTTTACTGTACTGGTAACTCCCCAAAAGAATCTGGATTGTGGTGAGGGAAGAGAGAAATAAGCTCATTTAGGACCTGCACTTACGAAGGGGGTAGGCAGCTGTATACCAGGGAGTAAACCTTCTGAGAATAAAAACAGCTGGAGCTTGTTAAGGTAATTACACAGGGGAAAGGATAATGTACTGGGAACAATTCAGAAGAATATGATTTGTGGTGAGGGGAGAGAGATAAAAGCTCATTTAGGAATGACATGAACATGCTGCGTAGGTAGCTGTTTATCAGTAAATATCTCCACTGAGATTAAGAAAAGCAGTAGCTTAATAAATTAAGTACTTCCTGATATGGTTACTGTACTGGTAACTCCCCAAAAGAATCTGGATTGTGGTGAGGGAACAGAGAAAAAAGCTCATTTAGGACCTGCACTTACGAAGGGGGTAGGCAGCTGTATATCAGGGAGTAAACCTTCTGAGAATAAAAACAGCTGGAGCTTGTTAAGGTAATTACACAGGGAAAGGATAATGTACTGGGAACTCCTCAGAAGAATCTGATTTGTGGTGAGGGAGAGAGATAAAAGCTCATTTAGGAACGACATGAACATGCTGCGTAGGTAGCTGTTTATCAGTAAATATCTCCACTGAGATTAAGAAAAGCAGTAACTTAATAAATTAAGTACTTCCTGGTATGGTTACTGTACTGGTATCTCCCCAAAAGAATCCGGATTGTGGTGAGGGAACAGAGAAAAAAGCTCATTTAGGACCTGCACTTACGAAGGGGGTAGGCAGCTGTATATCAGGGAGTAAACCTTCTGAGAATAAAAACAGCTGGAGCTTGTTAAGGTAATTACACAGGGGAAAGGATAATGTACTGGGAACAATTCAGAAGAATATGATTTGTGGTGAGGGGAGAGAGATAAAAGCTCATTTAGGAACGACATGAACATGCTGCGTAGGTAGCTGTTTATCAGTAAATATCTCCACAGAGATTAAGAAAAGCAGTAGCTTAATAAAATTAAGTACTTCCTGGTAAGGTTACTGTACTGGTAACTCAACAAAAGAATCTGGATTGTGGTGAGGGAACAGAGAAAAAAGCTCATTTAGGACCTGCACTTTCGAAGGGGGCAGGCAGCTGTATATCAGGGAGTAAACCTTCTGAGAATAAAAACAGCTGGAGCTTGTTAAGGTAATTACACAGGGGAAAGGATAATGTACTGGGAACTCCTCAGAAGAATCTGGATTGTGGTGAGGGAACAGAGAAAAAAGTTCATTTAGGACCTACACTTACGAAGGGGGTAGGCAGCTGTATATCAGGGAGTAAACCTTCTGAGAATAAAAACAGCTGGAGCTTGTTAAGGTAATTACACAGGGGAAAGGATAATGTACTGGGAACTCCTCAGAAGAATCTGATTTGTGGTGAGGGGAGAGAGATAAAAGCTCATTTAGGAACGACATGAACATGCTGCGTAGGTAGCTGTTTATCAGTAAAATATCTCCACTGAGATTACGAAAAGCAGTGGCTTAATAAATTAAGTACTTCCTGGTATGGTTCCTGTACTGGTAACTCCCCCAAAAGAATCTGGATTGTGGTGAGGGAACAGAGAAAAAAGCTCATTTAGACCTGCACTTACGAAGGGGGTAGGCAGCTGTACATCAGGGAGTAAACCTTATGAGAATAAAAACAGCTGGAGCTTGTTAAGGTAGTTACACAGGGGAAAGGATAATGTACTGGGAACTCCTCAGAAGAATCTGATTTGTGGTGAGGGAGAGAGATAAAAGCTCATTTAGGAACGACATGAACATGCTGCGTAGGTAGCTGTTTATCAGTAAATATCTCCACTGAGATTAAGAAAAGCAGTAACTTAATAAATTAAGTACTTCCTGGTATGGTTACTGTACTGGTATCTCCCCAAAAGAATCCGGATTGTGGTGAGGGAACAGAGAAAAAAGCTCATTTAGGACCTGCACTTACGAAGGGGGTAGGCAGCTGTATATCAGGGAGTAAACCTTCTGAGAATAAAAACAGCTGGAGCTTGTTAAGGTAATTACACAGGGGAAAGGATAATGTACTGGGAACAATTCAGAAGAATATGATTTGTGGTGAGGGGAGAGAGATAAAAGCTCATTTAGGAACGACATGAACATGCTGCGTAGGTAGCTGTTTATCAGTAAATATCTCCACTGAGATTAAGAAAAGCAGTAGCTTAATAAATTAAGTACTTCCTGGTAAGGTTACTGTACTGGTAACTCAACAAAAGAATCTGGATTGTGGTGAGGGAACAGAGAAAAAAGCTCATTTAGGACCTGCACTTTCGAAGGGGGCAGGCAGCTGTATATCAGGGAGTAAACCTTCTGAGAATAAAAACAGCTGGAGCTTGTTAAGGTAATTACACAGGGGAAAGGATAATGTACTGGGTACTCCTCAGAAGAATCTGGATTGTGGTGAGGGAACAGAGAAAAAAGTTCATTTAGGACCTACACTTACGAAGGGGGTAGGCAGCTGTATATCAGGGAGTAAACCTTCTGAGAATAAAAACAGCTGGAGCTTGTTAAGGTAATTACACAGGGGAAAGGATAATGTACTGGGAACTCCTCAGAAGAATCTGATTTGTGGTGAGGGGAGAGAGATAAAAGCTCATTTAGGAACGACATGAACATGCTGCGTAGGTAGCTGTTTATCAGTAAATATCTCCACTGAGATTACGAAAAGCAGTAGCTTAATAAATTAAGTACTTCCTGGTATGGTTCCTGTACTGGTAACTCCCCAAAAGAATCTGGATTGTGGTGAGGGAACAGAGAAAAAAGCTCATTTAGACCTGCACTTACGAAGGGGGTAGGCAGCTGTACATCAGGGAGTAAACCTTATGAGAATAAAAACAGCTGGAGCTTGTTAAGGTAGTTACACAGGGGAAAGGATAATGTACTGGGAACTCCTCAGAAGAATCTGATTTGTGGTGAGGGGAGAGAGATAAAAGCTCATTTAGGAACGACATGAACATGCTGCATAGGTAGCTGTTTATCAGTAAATATCTCCACTGAGATTAAGAAAAGCAGTAGCTTAATAAATGAAGTACTTCCTGGTATGGTTACTGTACTGGTAACTCCCCAAAAGAATCTGGATTGTGGTGAAGGAACAGAGAAAAAGCTCATTTAGGACCTGCACTTACGAAGGGGGTAGGCACCTGTATATCAGGGAGTAAACTTTCTGAGAATAAAAACAGGTGGAGCTTGTTAAGGTAATTACACAGGGGAAAGGATAATGTACTGGGAACTCCTCAGAAGAATCTGATTTGTGGTGAGGGGAGAGAGATAAAAGCTCATTTAGGAACGACATGAACATGCTGCGTAGGTAGCTGTTTATCAGTAAATATCTCCACTGAGATTAAGAAAAGCAGTAGCTTAATAAATGAAGTACTTCCTGGTATGGTTACTGTACTGGTAACTCCCCAAAAGAACCTGGATTGTGGTGAAGGAACAGAGAAAAAAGCTCATTTAGGACTTGCACTTACGAAGGGGGTAGGCACCTGTATATCAGGGAGTAAACCTTCTGAGAATAAAAACAGCTGGAGCTTGTTAAGGTAATTACACAGGGGAAAGGATAATGTACTGGGAACAATTCAGAAGAATATGATTTGTGGTGAGGGGAGAGAGATAAAAGCTCATTTAGGAATGACATGAACATGCTGCGTAGGTAGCTGTTTATCAGTAAATATCTCCACTGAGATTAAGAAAAGCAGTAGCTTAATAAATTAAGTACTTCCTGATATGGTTACTGTACTGGTAACTCCCCAAAAGAATCTGGATTGTGGTGAGGGAACAGAGAAAAAAGCTCATTTAGGACCTGCACTTACGAAGGGGGTAGGCAGCTGTATATCAGGGAGTAAACCTTCTGAGAATAAAAACAGCTGGAGCTTGTTAAGGTAATTACACAGGGGAAAGGATAATGTACTGGGAACTCCTCAGAAGAATCTGATTTGTGGTGAGGGAGAGAGATAAAAGCTCATTTAGGAACGACATGAACATGCTGCAAAGGTAGCTGTTTATCAGTAAATATCTCCACTGAGATTAAGAAAAGCAGTAGCTTAATAAATTAAGTACTTCCTGGTATGGTTACTCTACTGGTAACTCCCCAAAAGAATCTGGATTGTGGTGAGGGAACAGAGAAAATAGCTCATTTAGGACCTGCACTTACGAAGGGGGTAGGCAGCTGTATATCAGGGAGTAAACCTTCTGAGAATAAAAACAGCTGGAGCTTGTTAAGGTAATTACACAGGGGAAAGGATAATGTCCTGTGAACAATTCAGAAGAATCTGATTTGTGGTGAGGGAGAGAGATAAAAGCTCATTTAGGAACGACATGAACATGCTGCATAGGTAGCTGTTTATCAGTAAATATCTCCACTGAGATTAAGAAAAGCAGTAGCTTAATAAATTAAGTAATTCCTGGTATGGTTACTCTACTGGTAACTCCCCAAAAGAATCTGGATTGTGGTGAGGGAACAGAGAAAAAAGCTCATTTAGGACCTGCACTTACGAAGGGGGTAGGCAGCTGTATATCAGGGAGTAAACCTTCTGAGAATAAAAACAGCTGGAGCTTGTTAAGGTAATTACACAGGGAAAGGATAATGTACTGGGAACTCCTCAGAAGAATCTGATTTGTGGTGAGGGAGAGAGATAAAAGCTCATTTAGGAACGACATGAACATGCTGCGTAGGTAGCTGTTTATCAGTAAATATCTCCACTGAGATTAAGAAAAGCAGTAACTTAATAAATTAAGTACTTCCTGGTATGGTTACTGTACTGGTATCTCCCCAAAAGAATCCGGATTGTGGTGAGGGAACAGAGAAAAAAGCTCATTTAGGACCTGCACTTACGAAGGGGGTAGGCAGCTGTATATCAGGGAGTAAACCTTCTGAGAATAAAAACAGCTGGAGCTTGTTAAGGTAATTACACAGGGGAAAGGATAATGTACTGGGAACAATTCAGAAGAATATGATTTGTGGTGAGGGGAGAGAGATAAAAGCTCATTTAGGAACGACATGAACATGCTGCGTAGGTAGCTGTATATCAGTAAATATCTCCACTGAGATTAAGAAAAGCAGTAGCTTAATAAATTAAGTACTTCCTGGTAAGGTTACTGTACTGGTAACTCAACAAAAGAATCTGGATTGTGGTGAGGGAACAGAGAAAAAAGCTCATTTAGGACCTGCACTTTCGAAGGGGGCAGGCAGCTGTATATCAGGGAGTAAACCTTCTGAGAATAAAAACAGCTGGAGCTTGTTAAGGTAATTACACAGGGGAAAGGATAATGTACTGGGAACTCCTCAGAAGAATCTGGATTGTGGTGAGGGAACAGAGAAAAAAGTTCATTTCGGACCTACACTTACGAAGGGGGTAGGCAGCTGTATATCAGGGAGTAAACCTTCTGAGAATAAAAACAGCTGGAGCTTGTTAAGGTAATTACACAGGGGAAAGGATAATGTACTGGGAACTCCTCAGAAGAATCTGATTTGTGGTGAGGGGAGAGAGATAAAAGCTCATTTAGGAACGACATGAACATGCTGCGTAGGTAGCTGTTTATCAGTAAATATCTCCACTAAGATTACGAAAAGCAGTAGCTTAATAAATTAAGTACTTCCTGGTATGGTTCCTGTACTGGTAACTCCCCAAAAGAATCTGGATTGTGGTGAGGGAACAGAGAAAAAAGCTCATTTAGACCTGCACTTACGAAGGGGGTAGGCAGCTGTACATCAGGGAGTAAACCTTATGAGAATAAAAACAGCTGGAGCTTGTTAAGGTAGTTACACAGGGGAAAGGATAATGTACTGGGAACTCCTCAGAAGAATCTGATTTGTGGTGAGGGAGAGAGATAAAAGCTCATTTAGGAACGACATGAACATGCTGCGTAGGTAGCTGTTTATCAGTAAATATCTCCACTGAGATTAAGAAAAGCAGTAACTTAATAAATTAAGTACTTCCTGGTATGGTTACTGTACTGGTATCTCCCCAAAAGAATCCGGATTGTGGTGAGGGAACAGAGAAAAAAGCTCATTTAGGACCTGCACTTACGAAGTGGGTAGGCAGCTGTATATCAGGGAGTAAACCTTCTGAGAATAAAAACAGCTGGAGCTTGTTAAGGTAATTACACAGGGGAAAGGATAATGTACTGGGAACAATTCAGAAGAATATGATTTGTGGTGAGGGGAGAGAGATAAAAGCTCATTTAGGAACGACGTGAACATGCTGCGTAGGTAGCTGTTTATCAGTAAATATCTCCACTGAGATTAAGAAAAGCAGTAGCTTAATAAATTAAGTACTTCCTGGTAAGGTTACTGTACTGGTAACTCAACAAAAGAATCTGGATTGTGGTGAGGGAACAGAGAAAAAAGCTCATTTAGGACCTGCACTTCGAAGGGGGCAGGCAGCTGTATATCAGGGAGTAAACCTTCTGAGAATAAAAACAGCTGGAGCTTGTTAAGGTAATTACACAGGGGAAAGGATAATGTACTGGGAACTCCTCAGAAGAATCTGGATTGTGGTGAGGGAACAGAGAAAAAAGTTCATTTAGGACCTACACTTACGAAGGGGTTAGGCAGCTGTATATCAGGGAGTAAACCTTCTACGAATAAAAACAGCTGGAGCTTGTTAAGGTAATTACACAGGGGAAAGGATAATGTACTGGGAACTCCTCAGAAGAATCTGATTTGTGGTGAGGGGAGAGAGATAAAAGCTCATTTAGGAACGACATGAACATGCTGCGTAGGTAGCTGTTTATCAGTAAATATCTCCACTGAGATTACGAAAAGCAGTAGCTTAATAAATTAAGTACTTCCTGGTATGGTTCCTGTACTGGTAACACCCCAAAAGAATCTGGATTGTGGTGAGGGAACAGAGAAAAAAGCTCATTTAGACCTGCACTTACGAAGGGGGTAGGCAGCTGTACATCAGGGAGTAAACCTTATGAGAATAAAAACAGCTGGAGCTTGTTAAGGTAGTTACACAGGGGAAAGGATAATGTACTGGGAACTCCTCAGAAGAATCTGATTTGTGGTGAGGGGAGAGAGATAAAAGCTCATTTAGGAACGACATGAACATGCTGCATAGGTAGCTGTTTATCAGTAAATATCTCCACTGAGATTAAGAAAAGCAGTAGCTTAATAAATGAAGTACTTCCTGGTATGGTTACTGTACTGGTAACTCCCCCAAAGAATCTGGATTGTGGTGAAGGAACAGAGAAAAAAGCTCATTTAGGACCTGCACTTACGAAGGGGCTAGGCACCTGTATATCAGGGAGTAAACCTTCTGAGAATAAAAACAGGTCGAGCTTGTTAAGGTAATTACACAGGGGAAAGGATAATGTACTGGGAACTCCTCAGAAGAATCTGATTTGTGGTGAGGGGAGAGAGATAAAAGCTCATTTAGGAACGACATGAACATGCTGCGTAGGTAGCTGTTTATCAGTAAATATCTCCACTGAGATTAAGAAAAGCAGTAGCTTAATAAATTAAGTACTTCCTGGTATGGTTACTGTACTGGTAACTCCCCAAAGAATCTGGATTGTGGTGAGGGAACAGAGAAAAAAGCTCATTTTGGACCTGCACTTACGAAGGTGGTAGGCAGCTGTATATCAGGGAGTAAACCTTCTGAGAATAAAAATAGCTGGAGCTTGTTAAGGTAATTACACAGGGGAAAGGATAATGTACTGGGAACTCCTCAGAAGGATCT
>NW_025957394.1:0-40152 GCF_023159225.1 Perognathus longimembris pacificus | reverse complement strand
CACATCTTGCTCTGGGTTGCCTGCAAAATTTCTATATAGATTGGTTAGGGTGTTCAAAATTTTTCAGCACTTCTGGCTCTGGTATATCGATGCCCTTCTGGTTTAAGCAGGGTGAAAAGACTTTCTTAATCACAAAATTCAAGACTTCTTCTTAATCCAAAATTTTTCCTGGCTAGCTGTGACCACTAACATAACTATGGTGATTTAACCTGGAGTAACTGTTAAGATGGAACTATTCACATCCTACTCAAGGCTCATAAATCATTCGAGCAGCTTCCAATGGGAGAGAGAGCAAAGAATCATTAGTAGTGAAACAAGGCAGTTCGGGAACAGACTGTGGTGGCAGCTTCCCGTGTCCAGGAGCTGCTGCCCATCCATGCGGCTAGAACATCTGTCCACCTGTATCCTATAAAGCAGTATATTAATCCTGGGTCAGGAAAGTTGAGGGTAATAGTCACATATGTATGAAGCAATCTCAATTTCTTGATCTTGAGAGTTTATGAGAACACAGGAGAGAAAATGGGAAGGTAAAATCTTAATTTATGCCAAAGAGTTGTTAAGGCTACATGCACACTTAACTTTTAACACACTGAGTATAAAATAACATGCTGATTTTATACCATTGTGCTTTTACCACATGCTGCATATTTGAACCTTATGGAAACACACTGAATATAAAATAACATACTGGTGTACTTTTACCACATGTTGTATATTTGAACCTTATGGAAATTTTTATAGGCACCTTTATCTCCATCGAACACCGGGATGGAAACCTATTGTTATGCTTTTAAATCTTACCAACAACCACACGCGCGCGCGCGCACACACACACACACAGAAATACCTGAGCGCTCTTTAAAATTGCTTTGATTGGCCATTTAAATTTTCTGGAATTCCAGCGGCAAATGATATTAATTTGCCCATAATAGAACCACGTGGTTGAATAAAAAACAAAAGGGAAACCTGTTAATTACACACTCCCAACATGACAATTTTTAAATCACAGTGGACAAGCAAACCCTTTTATCCATCTAGAAAAACTCCAGTTGATTTTATCTCTTTGAACTGGTAAACATGGAAGTTCAATCAAATTACCTATTGCTGTATCAAAACTCTTTGTTTTCCTTTCAATATTCCATTTTAGTTTATAACTTCAGACTTTCCTGGCTCCAACCCCGTCTGCAGCTGTGAGTCTGACACAGAGAGAACGTGCAGGCAAGCACAGCGGGGTGCTTGCCTCTCTCAGCTGCAGCGCCATCGGCCAGCCCAGGCGAGCCTGGCACGCCCCTCACCTGGGGGGGATTGGTGGGGCCCCGCCTCCAATATGGCGTGCCCATTGTGCTCCACGTGTGTGTTAAGTCAGAGAAATCAGGATTCAACCAACTCACCCGAATTTCTGAGCTTAACGACCATCGGCGGGCATAAAGCAGTTTGCTGGGCTGCAGCAGGTCCAGCCACTCCGGGGCTGCTGCCGCCGCTGCTGCCGCCCACGCACCCCAACTGGGACACCGTCCCATGGTCTAAACTGCACGCCACGCCTTTTAATCCATCCGCGGGCTGGGGCCGCACTGACTCCAGCCCAGCCATTGTAAATACAAGCCTGGCCAAAGCAGCAGCCATCCCCAACGCTCTGCCGCTGCCATGCCACAGCTTCCCACATGGCGGAACCGCGCTCCCGCCACGCCGTGCTCGGCCCGCCACACTCGGCTGCCCAAATGTTACCGCAAAAGATGCCTGGTGCCGCCTGGGGCCACGTGGCCCCAGCGCACGCAGCTGGCAAACCCGGGGCAGCGCGGAACACAGTGTACTCACGCTCAGCCCGCACAAGCCAAACCGCTCCGGCGCTCGGCCACCCACTGCTTCTCAAGCGCCACTGCGGGTGCCGGGACCACCGTCTGGCCCGGGGCGCGCAGAGCAGAACTAACCGACCCCAGCCCGGGGTCGCATTCCTCTTGCTCCGGCCCCACTGCTCCACTGACATGTATCCGCGGGAAGCGCGCCCCGCTCCCTCCGCCGCCTGGCGCCAAATCGCCACGGCGGGGCAACTCTCTGGCCCCGCGTCCCGCGAGCCTGTGTCTCCATGCTTCTGCCCCGTCTGGATGGGCAGGACCCTCCTCTAAAACCCTACTTAGCAATCTGTGGGGATACTGTACCCCGAACTTCTCGGCCATACAATTCGGTCCCCGTTCGGGCGCCATTTATGTTGGGGTTCTGGACACCCCCTTTCTCCCCCCACGGGGAGAATGGTAACCACAAACTCTATGAAAGAGCACCCAGCCTGGCCCTCCACCAGCGGAAGACCAAAGGCGTGCTCACATGGGCAAACGCTAAGTAGAGGACGGGTTGCTGAAGCTTCCCCTCCCCCCAGTCCTCCCACATGTTACCCGAGGGCGAGGCGAAAAGGAAGGCATCAGGGACACGCTGCGGTGGTGGAATGCGTCTCAAAGACTTTAATATGGAAGGGCACTTATATAGAAGTAATGGCGGGAAAGAAAGGGGGCTGGCCAAAGGGTCAGTCATAGGCTAGGGGTCACGTTCATCAAGTGACATCACGAAACTTCCCTTTGTGGGCGGGACAACCCCATCATGGTGGCACGCACGTGTTCACCTCCCAAGGGGTGGAGGTCAAAAGGTGAGAGGGGCTTCTATTGTCCCAAGGCTGGTAGAAGGGCAAGTCTTTCCCAGGCCATAATAATCCCCAACAGGTAATTACACAGGGGAAAGGGTAATGTACCGGGAACTCCTCAGAAGAATCGGATTTGTGGTGAGGGGAGAGAGATAAAAGCTCATTTAGGAACGACATGAACATGCTGCCGTACATAGCTGTTTATCAGTAAATATCTCAATGAGATTAAGAAAAGCAGTAGCTTAATAAATTAAGTACTTCCTGGTATGGTTACTGTACTGGTAACTCCCCAAAAGAATCTGGATTGTGGTGAGGGAACAGAGAAAAAAGCTCATTTAGGACCTGCAATTACGAAGGGGGTAGGCAGCGGTATATCAGGGATTAAACCTTCTGAGAAGAAAAACAGCTGGAGCTTGTTAAGGAAATTACACAGGGGAAAGGATAATGTACTGGGAACTCCTCAGAAGAATCTGATTTGTGGTGAGGGGAGAGAGATAAAAGCTCATTTAGGAACGACATGAACATGCTGCGTAGGTAGCTGTTTATCAGTAAATATCTCCACTGAGATTAAGAAAAGCAGTAGCTTAATAAATTAAGTACTTCCTGGTATGGTTACTGTACTGGTAACTCCCCAAAAGAATCTGGATTGTGTTGAGGGAACAGAGAAAAAAGCTCATTTAGGACCTGCACTTACGAAGGGGGTAGGCAGCTGTATATCAGGGAGTAAACCTTCTGAGAATAAAAACAGCTGGAGCTTGTTAAGGTAATTACACAGGGGAAAGGATAATCTACTGGGAACTCCTCAGAAGAATCTGATTTGTGGTGAGGGGAGAGAGATAAAAGCTCATTTAGGAACGACATGAACATGCTGCGTACGTAGCTGTTTATCAGTAAATATCTCCACTGAGATTAAGAAAAGCAGTAGCTTAATAAATTAAGTACTTCCTGGTATGGTTACTGTACTGGTAACTCCCCAAAAGAATCTGGATTGTGGTGAGGAACAGAGAAAAAAGCTCATTTAGGACCTGCACTTACGAAGAGGGGTAGGCAGCTGTATATCAGGGAGTAAACCTTCTGAGAATAAAAACAGCTGGAGCTTGTTAAGGTAATTACACAGCGGAACGGATAATATACTGGGAACTCCTCAGAAGAATCTGATTTGTGGTGAGGGGAGAGAGATAAAAGCTCATTTAGGAACGACATGAACATGCTGCGTAGGTAGCTGTTTATCAGTAAATATCTCCCCTGAGATTAAGAAAAGCAGTAGCTTAATAAATTAAGTACTTCCTGGTATGGTTACTGTACTGGTAACCTCCCCAAAAGAATCTGGATTGTGGTGAGGGAACAGAGAAAAAAGCTCATTTAGGACCTGCACTTACGAAGGGGGTAGGCAGCTGTATATCAGGGAGTAAACCTTCTGAGAATAAAAACAGCTGGAGCTTGTTAAGGTAATTACACAGGGGAAAGGATAATGTACTGTTAACTCCTCAGAAGAATCTGATTTTGTGGTGAGGGGAGAGAGATAAAGCTCATTTAGGAACGACATGAACATGCTGCGTAGGTAGCTGTTTATCAGAAAATATCTCCACTGAGATTAAGAAAAGCAGTAGCTTAATAAATTAAGTACTTCCTGGTATGGTTACTGTACTGGTAACTCCCCAAAAGAATCTGGATTGTGGTGAGGGAACAGAGAAAAAAGCTCATTTAGGACCTGCACTTACGAAGGGCGTAGGCAGCTGTATATCAGGCAGTAAACCTTCTGAGAATAAAAAACAGCTGGAGCTTGTTAAGGTAATTACACAGGGGAAAGGATAATGTACTGGGAACTCCTCAGAAGAATCTGATTTGTGGTGAGGGGAGAGAGATAAAAGCTCATTTAGGAACGACATGAACATGCTGCGTAGGTAGCTGTTTATCAGTAAATATCTCCACTGAGATTAAGAAAAGCAGTAGCTTAATAAATTAAGTACTTCTCCTGTATGGTTACTGTACTGGTAACTCCCCAAAAGAATCTGGATTGCGGTGAGGGAACAGAGAAAAAAGCTCATTTAGGACCTGCACTTACGAAGGGGGTAGGCAGCTGTGTATCAGGGAGTAAACCTTCTTAGAACAAAAACAGCTGGAGCTTGTTAAGGTAATTACACAGGGGAAAGGATAATTGTACTGGGAACTCCTCAGAAGAATCTGATTTGTGGTGAGGGGAGAGAGATAAAAGCTCATTTAGGAACGACATGAACATGCTGCGTACGTAGCTGTTTATCAGTAAATATCTCCACTGAGATTAAGAAAAGCAGTAGCTTAATGAATTAAGTACTTCCTGGTATGGTTACTGTACTGGTAACAACCCAAAAGAATCTGGATTGTGGTGAGGGAACAGAGAAAAAAGCTCATTTAGGACCTGCACTTACGAAGGGGGTAGGCAGCTGTATATCAGGGAGTAAACCTTCTGAGAATAAAAACAGCTGGAGCTTGTTAAGGTAATTACACATGGGAAAGGACAATGTACTGGGAACTCCTCAGAAGAATCTGATTTGTGGTGAGGGGAGAGAGATAAAAGCTCATTTAGGAACGACATGAACATGCTGCGTAGGTAGCTGTTTTATCAGTAAATATCTCCACTGAGATTAAGAAAAGCAGTAGCTTAATAAATTAAGTACTTCCTGGTATGGTTACTTGTACTGGTAACTCCCCAAAAGAATCTGGATTGCCGTGAGGGAACAGAGAAAAAAGCTCATTTAGGACCTGCACTTAAGAAGGGGGGTAGGCAGCTGTATATCAGGGAGTAAACCTTCTGAGAATAAAAACAGCTGGAGCTTGTTAAGGTAATTACATAGCGGAAAGGATAATATACTGGGAACTCCTCAGAAGAATCTGATTTGTGGTGAGGGGAGAGAGATAAAAGCTCATTTAGGAACGACATGAACATGCTGCGTAGGTAGCTGTTTATCAGTAAATATCTCCACTGAGATTAAGAAAAGCAGTAGCTTAATAAATTAAGTACTTCCTGGTATGGTTACTGTACTGGTAACAACCCAAAAGAATCTGGATTGTGGTGAGGGAACAGAGAAAAAAGCTCATTTAGGACCTGCACTTACGAAGGGGGTAGGCAGCTGTATATCAGGGAGTAAACCTTCTGAGAATAAAAACAGCTGGAGCTTGTTAAGGTAATTACACAGGGGAAAGGATAATGTACTGGGAACAATTCAGAAGAATCTGATTTATGGTGAGGGGAGAGAGATAAAAGGTCATTTAGGAACGACATGAACATGCTGCGTAGGTAGCTGTTTATCAGTTAATATATCCACTGAGATTAAGAAAAGCAGTAGCTTAATAAATTAAGTACTTCCTGGTATGGGTACTGTACTGGTAACTCCCCAAAAGAATCTGGATTGTGGTGAGGGAACAGAGAAAAAAGCTCATTTAGGACCTGCACTTACGAAGGGGGTAGGCAGCTGTATATCAGGGAGTAAATCTTCTGAGAATAAAAACAGCTGGAGCTTGTTAAGGTAATTACACAGGGGAAAGGATAATGTTCTGGGAACAATTCAGAAGAATCTCATTTGTAGTGAGGGGAGAGAGATAAAAGCTCATTTAGGAACGACATGAACATGCTGCGTAGGTAGCTGTTTATCAGTAAAGATCTCCACTGAGATTAAGAAAAGCAGTAGCTTAATAAATTAAGTTCTTCCTGGTATGGTTTACTGTACTGGTAACTCCCCAAAAGAATCTGGATTGTGGTGAGGGAACAGAGAAAAAAGCTCATTTAGGACCTGCACTTTCGAAGGGGGTAGGCAGCTGTATATCAGGGAGTAAACCTTCTGAGAATAAAAACAGCTGGAGCTTGTTAAGGTAATTACACAGGGGAAAGGATAATGTACTGGGAACTCCTCAGAAGAATCTGATTTGTGGTGAGGGGAGAGAGATAAAAGCTCATTTAGGAACGACATGAACATGCTGCATAAGTAGCCTTTTATCAGTAAATATCTCCACTGAGATTAAGAAAAGCAGTCTTTTAATAAATTAAGTACTTCCTGGTATGTATACTGTACTGGTAACTCCCCAAAAGAATCTGGATTGTGGTGAGGGAACAGAGAAAAAAAGCTCATTTAGGACCTGCACTTACGAAGGGGGTAGGCAGCTGTATATCAGGGAGTAAACCTTCTGAGAATAAAAACAGCTGGAGCTTGTTAAGGTAATTACACAGGGGAAAGGATAATGTACTGGGAACAATTCAGAAGAATCTGATTTGTGGTGAGGGGAGAGAGATAAAAGCTCATTTAGGAAAGACATGAACATGCTGCGTAGGTAGCTGTTTATCAGTAAATATCTCCACTGAGATTAAGAAAAGGCAGTAGCTTAATAAATTAAGTACTTCCTGGTATGGTTACTGTACTGGTAACTCCCCAAAAGAATCTGGATTGTGGTGAGGGAACAGAGAAAAAAGCTCATATACGATCTGCACTTTCGAAGGGGGTAGGCAGCTGTATATCAGGGAGTAAACCTTCTGATAATAAAAACAGCTGGAGCTTGTTAAGGTAATTACACAGGGGAAAGGATAATGTACTGGGAACTCCTCAGAAGGATCTCATTTGTGGTGAGGGGAGAGAGATAAAGGCTCATTTAGGAACGACATGAACATGCTGCGTAGGTAGCTGTTTATCAGTAAATATCTCCACTGAGATTAAGAAAAGCAGTAGCTTAATAAATTAAGTACTTCCTGTATGGTTACTGTACTGGTAACTCCCCAAAAGAATCTGGATTGTGGTGAGGGAACAGAGAAAAAAGCTCATTTAGGACCTGCACTTACGAAGGTGGTAGGCAGCTGTATATCAGGGAGTAAACCTTCTGAGAATAAAAACAGCTGGAGGTTTTTAAGGTAATTACACAGGGAAAGGATAATGTACTGGGAAAAATTCAGAAGAATCTGATTTGTGGTAAGGGGAGAGAGATAAAAGCTCATTTAGGAACGACATGAACATGCTGCATAAGTAGCTGTTTCTCAGTAAATATCTCCACTGAGATTAAGAAAAGCAGTAGCTTAATAAATTAAGTACTTCCTGGTATGGTTACTGTACTGGTAACTCCCCAAAAGAATCTGGATTGTGGTGAGGGAACAGAGAAAAAAGCTCATTTAGGACCTGCACTTACGAAGGGGGTAGGCAGCTGTGTATCAGGGAGTATACCTTCTGAGAATAAAAACAGCTGGAGCTTGTTAAGGTAATTACACAGGGGAAAGGATAATGTACTGGAACTCCTCAGAAGAATCTGATTTGTGGTGAGGGGAGAGAGATAAAAGCTCATTTCGGAACGACATGAACATGCTGCGTAGGTAGCCGTTTATCAGTAAATATCTCCATTGAGAATAAGAAAAGCAGTAGCTTAATATATTAAGTACTTCCTGGTATGGTTACTGTACTGGTAACTCCCCAAAGAATCTGGATTGTGGTGAGGGAACAGAGAAAAAAGCTCATTTAGGACCTGGACTGACGAAGGGGGTAGGCAGCAGGATATCAGGGAGTAATCATTCTGAGAATAAAAATAGCTGGATCTTGTTAAGGTAATTACACAGGGGAAAGGATAATGTACTGGGAACTCCTAATAAGAATCTGATTGTGGTGAGGGAGAGAGATAAAAGCTCATTTAGGAACGACATGAAACATGCCGCTTACGTAGCTGTTTATCAGTAAATATCTCCACTGAGATTAACAAAAGCAGTAGCTTAATAAATTAAGTACTTCCTGGTATGGTTACTGTACTTGTCACTCCCAAAAAGAATCTGGATTGTGGTGAGGGAACAGAGAAAAAGTTCATTTAGGACCTGCACTTACGAAGGGGGTAGGCAGCTGTATATCAGGGAGTAAACCTTCTGAGAATAAAAACAGCTGGAGCTTGTTAAGGTAATTACACAGGGGAAAGGATAATGTACTGGGAACTCCTCAGAAGAATCTGATTTGTGGTGAGGGGAGAGAGATAAAAGCTCATTTAGGGACGACATGAACATGCTGCGAAGGTAGCTGTTTATCAGTAAATATCTCCACTGAGTTTAAGAAAAGCAGTAGCTTAATAAATTAAGTACTTCCTGGTATGGTTACTGTACTGGTAACTCCCCAAAAGAATCTGGATTGTGGTGAGGGAACAGAGAAAAAAGCTCATTTAGGACCTGCACTTACGAAGGGGGTAGGCAGCTGTATATCAGGGAGGAAACCTTCTGAGAATAAAAACAGCTGGAGCTTGTTAAGGTAATTACACCGGGGTAAGGATAATGTACTGGGAACTGCTCAGAAGAATCTGATTTGTGGAGAGGGGAGAGAGATAAAAGCTCATTTAGGAATGACATGAACATGTTGCAAACGTAGCTGTTTATCAGTAAATATCTCCACTGAGATTAAGAAACGCAGTAGCTTAATAAATTAAGTACTTCCTGGTATGGTTACTGTACTGGTAACTCCCCAAAAGAATCTGGATTGTGGTGAGGGAACAGAGAAAAAAGCTCATTTAGGACCTGCACTATCGAAGGGGGTAGGCAGCTGTATATCAGGAGTAAAACTTCTGAGAATAAAAACAGCTGGAGCTTGTTAAGGTAATTACACAGTGGAAAGGATAATGTACTGGGAACTCCTCAGAAGAATCTGATTTGTGGTGAGGGGAGAGAGATAAAAGCTCATTTAGGAACGACATGAACATGCTGCGTAGGTAGCTGTTTATCAGTAAATATCTCCACTGAGATTAAGAAAAGCAGTAGCTTAATAAAATAAGTTCTTCCTGGTATGGTTACTGTACTGGTAACTCCCCAAAAGAATCTGGATTGTGGTGAGGGAACAGAGAAAAAAGCTCATTTCGGACCTGCACTTACGAAGGGGGTAGGCAGCTGTATATCAGGGAGTAAACCTTCTGAGAATAAAAACAGCTGGAGCTTGTTAAGGTAATTAAACAGGGGAAAGGATAATGTACTGGGAACTCCTCACAAGAATCTGATTTTTGGTGAGTGGAGAGAGATAAAAGCTCCTTTAGGAACGACATGAACATGCTGCGAGGTAGCTGTTTATCATTAAATATCTCCACTGAGATTAAGAAAAGCAGTAGCTTAATAAATTAAGTACTTCCTGGTATGGTTACTGTACTGGTAACTCCCCAAAAGAATCTGGATTGTGGTGAGGGAACAGAGAAAAAAGCTCATTTAGGACCTGCACTTACGAAGGGGGTAGGCAGCTGTATATCAGGAGTAAAACTTCTGAGAATAAAAACATCTGGAGCTTGTTAAGGTAATTACACAGTGGAAAGGATAATGTACTGGGAACTCCTCAGAAGAATCTGATTTGTGGTGAGGGGTGAGAGATAAAATCTCATTTAAGAACGACATGAACATGCTGCGTAGGTAGCTGTTTATCAGTAATATCTCCACTGAGATTAAGAAAAGCAGTAGCTTAATAAATTAAGTACTTCCTGGTATGGTACTGTACTGGTAAATCCCCAAAAGAATCTGGATTGTTGTGAGGGAACAGAGAAAAAAGCTCATTTAGGACCTGCACTTACGAAGGGGGTAGGCAGCTGTATATCAGGGAGTAAACCTTCTGAGAATAAAAACAGCTGGAGCTTGTTAAGGTAATTACACAGGGGAAAGGATAATGTTCTGGGAACAATTCAGAAGAATCTGATTTGTGGTGAGGGGAGAGAGATAAAAGCTCATTTAGGACCGACATGAACATGCTGCGTAGGTAGCTGTTTATCAGTAAATATCTCCACTGAGATTAAGAAAAGCAGTAGCTTAATAAAATAAGTTCTTCCTGGTATGGTTACTGTACTGGTAACTCCCCAAAAGAATCTGGATTGTGGTGAGGGAACAGAGAAAAAAGCTCATTTAGGACCTGCACTTTCGAAGGGGTAGGCAGCTGTATATCAGGGAGTAAACCTTCTGAGAATAAAAACATCTGGAGCTTGTTAAGGTAATTACACAGGGGAAAGGATAATGTACTGGGAACTCCTCAGAAGAATCTGATTTGTGGTGAGGGGAGAGAGATAAAAGCTCATTTAGGAACGACATGAACATGCTGCATAAGTAGCTGTTTATCAGTAAATATCTCCACTGAGATTAAGAAAAGCAGTAGCTTAATAAATTAAGTAACTTCCTGTATGGTTACTGTACTGGTAACTCCCAAAAGAATCTGGATTGTGGTGAGGGAACAGAGAAAAAAGCTCATTTAGGACCCTGCACTTACGAAGGGGGTAGGCAGCTGTATATCAGGGAGTAAACCTTCTGAGAATAAAAACAGCTGGAGCCTGTTAAGGTAATCAAACACAGGAAAGGATAATGTACTGGGAACTCCTCAGAAGAATCTGATTTGTGGTGAGGGGAGAGAGATAAAAGCTCATTTAGGAACGACATGAACATGCTGCGTAGGTAGCTGTTTATCAGTAAATATCTCCACTGAGATTAAGAAAAGCAGTAGCTTAATAAATTAAGTACTTCCTGGTATGGTTACAGTACTGGTAACTCCCCAAAAGAATCTGGATTGTGGTGAGGGAACAGAGAAAAAAGCTCATTTAGGACCTACACTTACGAAGGGAGTAGGCAGCAGTATATCAGGGAGTAAACCTTCTGAGAATAAAAATAGCTGGAGCTTGTTAAGGTAATTACACAGGGGAAAGGATAATGTACTGGGAACAATTCAAAAGAATCTGATTTATGGTGAGGGGAGAGAGATAAAAGGTCATTTAGGAACGACATGAACATGCTGCGTAGGTAGCTGTTTATCAGTTAATATATCCACTGAGATTAAGAAAAGCAGTAGCTTAATAAATTAAGTACTTCCTGGTATGGGTACTGTACTGGTAACTCCCCAAAAGAATCTGATTGTGGTGAGGGAACAGAGAAAAAAGCTCATTTAGGACCTGCACTTACGAAGGGGGTAGGCAGCTGTATATCTGGGAGTAAATCTTCTGAGAATAAAAACAGCTGGAGCTTGTTAAGGTAATTACACAGGGGAAAGGATAATGTTCTGGGAACAATTCAGAAGAATCTCATTTGTAGTGAGGGGAGAGAGATAAAAGCTCATTTAGGAACGACATGAACATGCTGCGTAGGTAGCTGTTTATCAGTAAATATCTCCACTGAGATTAAGAAAAGCAGTAGCTTAATAAATTAAGTTCTTCCTGGTATGGTTACTGTACTGGTAACTCCCCAAAAGAATCTGGATTGTGGTGAGGGAACAGAGAAAAAAGCTCATTTAGGACCTGCACTTTCGAAGGGGTAGGCAGCTGTATATCAGGGAGTAAACCTTCTGAGAATAAAAACAGCTGGAGCTTTTTAAGGTAATTACACAGGGGAAAGGATAATGTACTGGGAACTCCTCAGAAGAATCTGATTTGTGGTGAGGGGAGAGAGATAAAAGCTCATTTAGGAACGACATGAACATGCTGCATAAGTAGCCTTTTATCAGTAAATATCTCCACTGAGATTAAGAAAAGCAGTCTTTTAATAAATTAAGTACTTCCTGGTATGTATACTGTACTGGTAACTCCCCAAAAGAATCTGGATTGTGGTGAGGGAACAGAGAAAAAAGCTCATTTAGGACCTGCACTTACGAAGGGGGTAGGCAGCTGTATATCAGGGAGTAAACCTTCTGAGAATAAAAACAGCTGGAGCTTGTTAAGGTAATTACACAGAGGAAAGGATAATGTACTGGGAACTCCCTCAGAAGAATCTGATTTGTGGTGAGGGGAGAGAGATAAAAGCTCATTTAGGACGACATGATCATGCTGCGTAGGTAGCTGTTTATCAGTATAATATCTCCACTGAGATTAAGAAAAGCAGTTGCTTAATAAATTAAGTACTTCCTTGTATGGTTACGGTACTGGTAACTCCACAAAGAATCTGGATTGTGGTGAGGGAACAGAGAAAAAAGCTCATTTAGGACCTACACTGACGAAGGGGGTAGGCAGCAGTATATCAGGGAGTAAACCTTCTGAGAATAAAAACACCTGGAGCTTGTTAAGGTAATACACAGGGGAAGGATAATGTACTGGGAACAATTCAGAAGAATCTGATTTGTGGTGAGGGGAGAGAGATAAAAGCTCATTTAGGAACGACATGAACATGCTGCGTAGGTAGCTGTTTATCAGTAAATATATCTCCACTGAGATTAAGAAAAGCAGTAGCTTAATAAATTAAGTACTTCCTGGTATGGTTACTGTACTGGTAACTCCCCAAAAGAATCTGGATTGTGGTGAGGGAACAGAGAAAAAAGCTCATATACGATCTGCACTTTCGAAGGGGGTAGGCAGCTGTATATCAGGGAGTAACCTTCTGATAATAAAAACAGCTGGAGCTTGTTAAGGTAATTACACAGGGGAAAGGATAATGTACTGGGAACTCCTCAGAAGGATCTCATTTGTGGTGAGGGGAGAGAGATAAAGGCTCATTTAGGAACGACATGAACATGCTGCGTAGGTAGCTGTTTATCAGTAAATATCTCCACTGAGATTAAGAAAAGCAGTAGCTTAATAAATTAAGTACTTCCTGGTATGGTTACTGTACTGGTAACTCCCCAAAAGAATCTGGATTGTGGTGAGGGAACAGAGAAAAAAGCTCATTTAGGACCTGCACTTACGAAGGTGGTAGGCAGCTGTATATCAGGGAGTAAACCTTCTGAGAATAAAAACAGCTGGAGGTTTTTAAGGTAATTAACACAGGGAAAGGATAATGTACTGGGAAAAATTCAGAAGAATCTGATTTGTGGTAAGGGGAGAGAGATAAAAGCTCTTTAGGAACGACATGAACATGCTGCATAAGTAGCTGTTTCTCAGTAAATATCTCCACTGAGATTAAGAAAAGCAGTAGCTTAATAAATTAAGTACTCTCCTGGTATGGTTACTGTACTGGTAACTCCCCAAAAGAATCTGGATTGTGGTGAGGGAACAGAGAAAAAAGCTCATTTAGGACCTGCACTTACGAAGGGGGTAGGCAGCTGTGTATCAGGGAGTATACCTTCTGAGAATAAAACAGCTGAGCTTGTTAAGGTAATTACACAGGGGAAAGGATAATGTACTGGGAACTTCTCAGAAGAATCTGATTTGTGGTGAGGGGAGAGAGATAAAAGCTCATTTCGGAACGACATGAACATGCTGCGTAGGTAGCCGTTTATCAGTAAATATCTCCATTGAGATTAAGAAAAGCAGTAGCTTAATATATTAAGTACTTCCTGGTATGGTTACTGTACTGGTAACTCCCCAAAAGAATCTGGATTGTGGTGAGGGAACAGAGAAAAAAGCTCATTTAGGACCTGGACTGACGAAGGGGGTAGGCAGCAGGATATCAGGGAGTAATCATTCTGAGAATAAAAATAGCTGGATCTTGTTAAGGTAATTACACAGGGGAAAGGATAATGTACTGGGAACTCCTAATAAGAATCTGATTTGTGGTGAGGGGAGAGAGATAAAAGCTCATTTAGGAACGACATGAACATGCCGCTTACGTAGCTGTTTATCAGTAAATATCTCCACTGAGATTAAGAAAAGCAGTAGCTTAATAAATTAAGTACTTCCTGGTATGGTTACTGTACTGGTCACTCCCAAAAAGAATCTGGATTGTGGTGAGGGAACAGAGAAAAAGTTCATTTAGGACCTGCACTTACGAAGGGGGTAGGCAGCTGTATATCAGGGAGTAAACCTTCTGAGAATAAAAACAGCTGGAGCTTGTTAAGGTAATTACACAGGGGAAAGGATAATGTACTGAGAACTCCTCAGAAGAATCTGATTTTTTGGTGAGGGGAGAGAGATAAAGGCTCATTTAGGAACGACATGAACATGCTGCGTAGGTAGGTGTTTATCAGTAAATATCTCCACTGAGATTAAGAAAAGCAGTAGCTTAATAAATTAAGTACTTCCTGGTATGGTTACTGTACTGGTAACTCCCCAAAAGAATCTGGATTGTGGTGAGGGAACAGAGTAAAAAGCTCATTTAGGACCTGCACTTTCGAAGGGGGTAGGCAACTGTATATCAGGGAGTAAACCTTCTGAGAATAAAAAAACGTGGAGCTTGTTAAGGTAATTACACAGGGGCAAGGATAATGTACTGGGAACTCCTCAGAAGAATCTGATTTGTGGTGAGGGGAGAGAGATAAAAGCTCATATAGGAACGACATGAACATGCTGCGTACGTAGCTATTTATCAGTAAATATCTCCACTGAGATTAAGAAAAGCAGTCTTTTAATAAATTAAGTACTTCCTGGTATGTATACTGTACTGGTAACTCCCCAAAAGAATCTGGATTGTGGTGAGGGAACAGAGAAAAAAGCTCATTTAGGACCTGCACTTACGAAGGGTGTAGGCAGCTGTATATCAGGGAGTAAAACTTCTGAGAATAAAAACAGCTGGAGCTTGTTAAGGTAATTACACAGGGGAAAGGATTAATGTACTGGTAACTCCCCAAAAGAATCTGGATTGTGGTGAGGGAACAGAGAAAAAAGCTCATTTAGGACCTGCACTTACGATGGGCGTAGGCAGCTGTATATTAGGGAGTAAACCTTCTGAGAATAAAAACAGCTGGAGCTTGTTAAGGTAATTACACAAGGAAAGGATAATGTACTGGGAATTCCTCACAAGAATCTGATTCGTGGTGAGGGGAGAGAGATAAAAGCTCATTTAGCAACGACATGAACATGCTGCGTTGGTAGCTGTTTTCAGTAAATATCTCCACTGAGATTAAGAAAAGCAGTAGCTTAATAAATTAAGTACTTCCTGGTATGGTTACTGTACTGGTAACTCCCCAAAGAATCTGGATTGTGGTGAGGGAACAGAGAAAAAAGCTCATTTAGGACCTGCACTTACGAAGGGGGTAGGCAGCTGTATATCAGGGAGTAAACCTTCTGAGAATAAAAACAGCTGGAGCTTGTTAAGGTAATTACACAGGGGAAAGGATAATGTACTGGGAACTCCTCAGAAGAATCTGATTTGTGGTGAGGGGAGAGAGATAAAAGCTCATTAAGAACGACATGAACATGCTGCGTAGGTAGCTGTTTATCAGTAAATATCTCCACTGAGATTAAGAAAAGCAGTAGCTTAATAAATTAAGTACTTCCTGGTATTTTTACTCTACTGGTAACTCCCCAAAAGAATCTCGATTGTGGTGAGGGAACAGAGAAAAAAGCTCATTTAGGACCTGGACTCATGAAAGGGGTAGGCAGCAGTATATCAGGGAGTAAACTTCTGAGAATATAAACAGCTGGAGCTTGTTAAGGTAATTACACAGGGGAAAGGATAATGTACTGGGAACATTCAGAAGAATCTGATTTGTGGTGAGGGGAGAGAGATAAAAGCTCATTTAGGAACTACATGAACATGCTGCGTAGGTAGCTGTTTATCAGTAAATATCTTCACTGAGATTTAGAAAAGCAGTAGCTTAATAAATTAAGTACTTCCTGGTATGGTTACTGTACTGGTAACTCCCCAAAAGAATCTGGATTGTGGTGAGGGAACAGAGAAAAAAGCTCATTTAGGACCTGCACTTACGAAGGGGGTAGGCAGCTGTATATCAGGGAGTAAACCTTCTGAGAATAAAAACAGCTGGAGCTTGTTAAGGTAATTACACAAGGGAAAAGATGAAGTACTGGGAACACCTCAGAAGAATCTGATTTGTGGTGAGGGGAGAGAGATAAAAGCTCATTTAGGAACGACATGAACATGCTGCGTAGGTAGCTGTTTATCAGTAAATATCTCCACTGAGATTAAGAAAAGCAGTAGCTTCATAAATTAAGTACTTCCTGGTATGGTTACTGTACTGGTAACTCCCCAAAAGAATCTGGATTGTGGTGAGGGAACAGAGAAAAAAAGCTCATTTAGGACCTGCACTTACGAAGGGCGTAGGCAGCTGTATATCAGGGAGTAAACCTTCTGAAAATAAAAACAGCTGGAGCTTGTTAAGGTAATTACACAGGGGAAAGGATAATGTACTGGGAACTCCTCAGAAGAATCTGATTTGTGGTGAGGGGAGAGAGATAAAAGCTCATTTATGAACGACATGAACATGCTGCGTACATAGCTGTTTATCAGTAAATATCTCCACTGAGATTAAGCAAAGCAGTAGCTTAATAAATTAAGTACTTCCTGGTATGGTTACTCTACTGGTAACTCCCCAAAAAGAATCTGGATTGTGGTGAGGGAACAGAGAAAAAAGGCTCATTTAGGACCTACACTTACGAAGGGGGTAGGAAGCTGTATATCAAGGAGTAAACCTTCTGAGAATCAAAACAGCTGGAGCTTGTTAAGGTAATTACACAGGGGAAAGGATAATGTACTGGGAAACTCCTCAGAAGAATCTGATTTGTGGTGAGGGAGAGAGACAAAAGCTCATTTAGGAACGACATGAACATGCTGCATACGAAGCTGCTTATCAGTAAATATCTTCACTGACATTAAGAAAAGCAGTAGCTTAATAAATGAATTACTTCCTGGTATGGTTACTGTACTCGAACTCCCCAAAGAATCTGGATTGTGGTGAGGGAACAGAGAAAAAAGCTCATTTAGGACCTGCACTTACGAAGGGGGTAGGCAGCTGTATAACAGGGAGTAAACCTTCTGAGAATAAAAACAGCTGGAGCTTGTTAAGGTAATTACACATGGGAAAGGATAATGTACTGGGAACTCCTCAGAAGAATCTGATTCGTGCTGAGGGGAGAGAGATAAAAGCTCATTTAAGAACGACATGAACATGCTGCGTAGGTAGCTGTTTATCAGTAAATATCTCCACTGAGATTAAGAAAAGCAGTAGCTTAATAAATTAAGTACTTCCTGGTATGGTTACTGTTCTGGTAACTCCCCAAAAGAATCTGGATGTGGTGAGGGAACAGAGAAAAAAGCTCATTTAGGACCTGCACTTACGAAGGGGGTAGGCAGCTGTATATCAGGAGTAAACCTACTGAGAATAAAAACAGCTGGAGCTTGTTAAGGTAATTGCACAGGGGAAAGGATAATGTACTGGGAACTCCTCAGAAGAATCTGATTTGTGGTGAGGGGAGAGAGATAAAAGCTCATTTAGGAACGACATGAACATGCTGCATACGTAGCTGTTTATCAGTAAATATCTCCACTGAGATTAAGAAAAGCAGTAGATTAATAAATTAAGTACTTCCTGGTATGGATACTGTACTGGTAACTCCCCAAAAGAATCTGAATTGTGGTGAGGGAACAGAGAAAAAAGCTCATTTAGCACCTGCAATTACGAAGGGGGTAGGCAGCTGTATATCAGGGAGTAAACCTTCTGAGAATAAAAACAGCTGGAGCTTGTTAAGGTAATTGCACAGGGGAAAGGATAATGTACTGGGAACTCCTCAGAAAATCTGATTTGTGGTGAGGGGAGAGAGATAAAAGCTCCTTTAGGAACGACATGAACATGCTGCGTAGGTAGCTGTTTATCAGAAAATATCTCCACTGAGATTAAGAAAAGCAGTAGCTTAATAAATTAAGTACTTCCTGGTATGGTTACTGTACTGGTAACTCCCCAAAAGAATCTGGATTGTGGTGAGGGAACAGAGAAAAAAGCTCATTTAGGACCTGCACTTACGAAGGGGGTAGGCAGCTGTATATCAGGGAGTAAAGCTTCTGAGAATAAAAACAGCTGGAGCTTTTTAAGGTAATTACACAGGGGAAAGTATAATGTACTGGGAACTCCTCAGAAGAATCTGATTTGTGGTGAGGGGAGAGAGATAAAAGCTCATTTATGAACGACATGAACATGCTGCGTAGGTAGCTCTTTGTCAGTAAATATCTCCACTGAGATTAAAAAAAGCAGTAGCTTAATAAACTAAATACTCCTGGTATGGTTACTGTACTGGTAACTCCCCAAAAGAACCTGGATTGTGTTGAGGGAACAGAGAAAAAAGCTCATTTAGGAACTTAACTTACGAAGGGGGTAGGCAGCTGTATATCAGGGAGTAAACCTTCTGAGAATAAAAACAGCTGGAGCTTGTTAGGTAATACACAGGGGAAAGGATAATGTACTTGGAACTCCTCAGAAGAATCTGATTTTTGGTGAGGGGAGAGAGATAAAAGCTCATTTAGGAACGACATGAACATGCTGCGTAGGTAGCTGTTTATCAGTAAATATCTCCACTGAGATTAAGAAAAGCAGTAGCTTAATGAATTAAGTACTTCCTGGTATGATTACTGTACTGGTAACTCCCCAAAAGAATCTGGATTTTGGTGTGGGAACAGAGAAAAAAGCTCATTTACGACCTGCACTTACGAGGAGGTAGGCAGCTGTATATCAGGGAGTGAACCTTCTGAGAATAAAAACAGCTGGAGCTTGTTAAGGTAATTAAACAGGGGAAAGGATAATGTACTTGGAACTCCTCAGAAGAATCTGATTTTGGTGAGGGGAGAGAGATAAAAGCTCATTTAGGAACGACATGAACATGCTGCGTAAGTAGCTGTTTATCAGTAAATATCTCCACTGAGATTAAGAAAAGCAGTAGCTTAATGAATTAAGTACTTCCTGGTATGATTACTGTACTGGTAACTCCCCAAATGAATCTGGATTTTGGTGTGGGAACAGAGAAAAAAGCTCATTTACGACCTGCACTTACGAGGGGGTAGGCAGCTGTATATCAGGGAGTAAACCTTCTGAGAATAAAAACAGCTGGAGCTTGTTAAGGTAAATACACAGGGGAAAGCATAATGTACTGGGAACATCCTCAGAAGAATCTGATTTGTGGTGAGGGGAGAGAGATAAAAGCAAATTTAGGAACGACATGAACTTGCAGCGTACGTAGCTGTTTATCAGTAAATATCTCCACTGAGATTAAGAAATGCAGTAGCTTAATAAATTAAGTACTTCCTGGTATGGTTACTGTACTGGTCACTCCCCAAAAGAATCTGGATTGTGTTGAGGCAACAGAGAAAAAAGCTCATTTAGGACCTACACTTACGAAGGGTTAGGCAGCTGTATATCAGGGAGTAAACCTTCTGAGAATAAAAACAGCTGGAGCTTGTTAAGGTAATTACACAGGGGAAAGGATAATGTACTGGGAACTCCTCAGAAGAATCTGATTTGTGGTGAGGGGAGAGAGATAAAAGCTCATTTAGGAACGACATGAACATGCTGCGTACGTAGCTGTTTATCAGTAAATATCTCCACTGAGATTAAGAAAAGCAGTTGCTTAATAAATTAAGTACTTCCTGGTATGGTTACTGTACTGGTAACTCCCCAAAAGAATCTGGATTGTGGTGAGGGAACAGAGAAAAAAGCTCACTTAGGACCTGCACTTACGAAGGGGGTAGGCAGCTGTATATCAGGGAGTAAACCTTCTGAGAATAAAAACAGCTGGAGCTTGTTAAGGTAATTACACAGGGGAAAAGATGAAGTACTGGGAACTCCTCAGAATAATCTGATTTGTGGTGAGGGGAGAGAGATAAAAGCTCATTTAGGAACAACATGAACATGCTCCATACGTAGCTGTTTATCAGTAAATATCTCCACTGAGATTAAGAAAAGCAGTAGCTTAATAAATTAAGTACTTCCTGGTATGGTTACTGTACTGGTTACTCCCCAAAAGAATCTGGATTGTGGTGAGGGAACAGAGATAAAAGCTCATTTAGGACCTGCACTTACGAAGTGGGTAGGCAGCTGTATATCAGGGAGTAAACCTTCTGAGAATAAAAAACAGCTGGAGCTTGTTAAGGTAATTACATAGGGGAAAGGATAATGTACTGGGAACTCCTCAGAACAATCTGATGTGTGGTGAGGGGAGAGAGATAAAAGCAAATTTAGGAACGACATGAACATGCTGCGTAGGTAGCTGTTTATCAGTAAATATCTCCACTGAGATTAAGAAAAGCAGTAGCTTAATAAATTAAGTACTTCCTGGTATGGTTACTGTACTGGTAACTCCCCAAAAGAATCTGGATCGTGGTGAAGGAACAGAGAAAAAAGTTCATTTATGACCTGCACTTACTAAGGGGGTAGGCAGCTGTATATCAGGAAGTAAACTTCTGAGAATAAAAACAGCTGGAGCTTGTTAAGGTAATTACACAGGGGAAAGGATAATGTACTGGGAACTCCTCAGAAGAATCTGATTTGTGGTGAGGGGAGAGAGATAAAAGCTCATTTAGGAACGACATGAACATGCTGCGTAGGTAGCTGTTTATCAGTAAATATCTCCACTGAGTTTAAGAAAAGCAGTAGCTTAATAAATTAAGTACTTCCTGGTATGGTTACTGTACTTGTAACTCCCCAAAAGAATCTGGATTGTGGTAAGAGAACAGAGAAAAAAGCGCATTTAGGACCTGCACTTACGAAGGGGGTAGGCAGCTGTATATCAGGGAGTAAACCTTCTGAGAATAAAAACAGCTGGAGCTTGTTAAGGTAATTACACAGGGAAAAGATGAAGTACTGGGAACTCCTCAGAAGAATCTGATTTGTGGTGAGGGGAGAGAGATAAAAGCTCATTTAGGAAAGACATGAACATGCTGCATACGTAGCTGTTTATCAGTAAATATCTCCCCTGAGATTAAGAAAAGCAGTAGCTTAATAAATTAAGTACTTCCTGGTATGGTTATTGTACTGGTTACTCCCCAAAAGAATCTGGATTGTGGTGAGGGGACAGAGAAAAAAGCTCATTTAGGACCTGCACTTACGAAGGGGGTAGGCAGCTGTATATCAGGGAGTGAACCTTCTGAGAATAAAAACAGCTGGAGTTTGTTAAGGTAATTACACAGGGGAAAGGATAATGTACTGAGAACTCCTCAGAAGAGTCTGATTTGTGGTGAGGGGAGAGAGATAAAAGCTCATTTAGGAAGGACATGTACATGCTGCGTAGGTAGCTGTTTATCAGTAAATATCTCCACTGAGATTAAGTAAAGCAGTATATCAATAAATTAAGTACTTCCTGGTATGGTTACTGTACTGGTAACTCCCCAAAAGAATCTGGATTGTGGTGAGGGAACAGAGAAAAAGCTCATTTAGGACCTGCACTTACGAAGGGGGTAGGCAGCTGTATATCAGGGAGTAAACCTTCTGATTATAAAAACAGCTGGAGCTTGTTAAGGTAATTACACAGGGGAAAAGATAATGTACTGTGAACTCCTCAGAAGAATCTGATTTGTGGTGAGGGGAGAGAGATAAAAGCTCATTTAGGAACGACATGAACATGCTGCGTAGGTAGCTGTTTATCAGTAAATATCTCCACTGAGATTAAGAAAAGCAGTAGCTTAATAAATTAAGTACTTCCTGGTATGGTTACTGTACTGGTAACTCCCCAAAAGAATCTGGATTGTGGTGAGGGAACAGAGAAAAAAGCTCATTTAGGACCTGCACTTACGAAGGGGGTAGGCAGCTGTATATCAGGGAGTAAACATTCTGAGAATAAAAACAGCTGGAGCTTGTTAAGGTAATTACACAGGGGAAAGGATAATGTACTGGGAACTCCTCAGAATAATCTGATTTGTGGTGAGGGGAGAGAGATAAAAGCTCATTTAGGAACGACATGAACATGCTGCGTAGGTAGCTGTTTATCAGTAAATATCTCCACTGAGATTAAGAAAAGCAGTAGCTTAATAAATTAAGTACTTCCTGGTATGGTTACTGTACTGGTAACTCCCCAAAAGAATCTGGATTGTGGTGAGGGAACAGAGAAAAAAGCTCATTTAGGACCTGCACTTACGAAGGGGGTAGGCAGCTGTATATCAGGGAGTAAAGCTTCTGAGAATAAAAACAGCTGGAGCTTTTTAAGGTAATTACACAGGGGAAAGGATAATGTACTGGGAACTCCTCAGAAGAATCTGATTTGTGGTGAGGGGAGAGAGATAAAAGCTCATTTATGAACGACATGAACATGCTGCGTAGGTAGCTCTTTGTCAGTAAATATCTCCACTGAGATTAAGAAAAGCAGTAGCTTAATAAATTAAGTAATTCCTGGTATGGTTACTGTACTGGTAACTCCCCAAAAGAATCTGGATTGTGGTGAGGGAACAGAGAAAAAGCTCATTTACGACCTGCACTTACGAAGGGGGTAGGCAGCTGTATATCAGGGAGTAAACCTTCTGAGAATAAAAACAGCTGGAGCTTGTTAAGGTAATTACACAGGGTAAAAGATGAAGTACTGGGAACTCCTCAGAAGAATCTGATTTGTGGTGAGGGGAGAGAGATAAAAGCTCCTTTAGGAACGACATGAACATGCTGCGTAGGTAGCTTTTTATAAGTAAATAGCTCCACTGAGATTAAGAAAAGCAGTAGCTTAATAAACTAAATACTTCCTGGTATGGTTACTGTACTGGTAACTCCCCAAAAGAACCTGGATTGTGTTGAGGGCACAGAGAAAAAAGCTCATTTAGGAACTTAACTTACGAAGGGGGTAGGCAGCTGTATATCAGGGAGTAAACCTTCTGAGAATAAAAACAGCTGGAGCTTGTTAAGGTAATTAAACAGGGGAAAGGATAATGTACTTGGAACTCCTCAGAAGAATCTGATTTTTGGTGAGGGGAGAGAGATAAAAGCTCATTTAGGAACGACATTAACATGCTGCGTAGGTAGCTGTTTATCAGTAAATATCTCCACTGAGATTAAGAAAAGCAGTAGCTTAATGAATTAAGTACTTCCTGGTATGATTACTGTACTGGTAACTCCCCAAAAGAATCTGGATTTTGGTGTGGGAACAGAGAAAAAAGCTCATTTACGACCTGCACTTACGAGGGGGGTAGGCAGCTGTATATCAGGGAGTAAACCTTCTGAGAATAAAAACAGCTGGAGCTTGTTAAGGTAATTAAACAGGGGAAAGGATAATGTACTTGGAACTCCTCAGAAGAATCTGATTTTTGGTGAGGGGAGAGAGATAAAAGCTCATTTAGGAACGACATGAACATGCTGCGTAGGTAGCTGTTTATCAGTAAATATCTCCACTGAGATAAGAAAAGCAGTAGCTTAATGAATTAAGTACTTCCTGGTATGATTACTGTACTGGTAACTCCCCAAAAGAATCTGGATTTTGGTGTGGGAACAGAGAAAAAAGCTCATTTACGACCTGCACTTACGAGGGGGTAGGCAGCTGTATATCAGGGAGTAAACCTTCTGAGAATAAAAACAGCTGGAGCTTGTTAAGGTAATTACACAGGGGAAAGCATAATGTACTGGGAACTCCTCAGAAGAATCTCATTTGTGCTGAGGGGAGAGAGATAAAAGCTCATTTAGGACCGACATGAACATGCTGCGTAGGTAGCTGTTTATCAGTAATATCTCCACTGAGATTAAGAAAAGCAGTAGCTTAATAAAATAAGTTCTTCCTGGTATGGTTACTGTACTGGTAACTCCCCAAAAGAATCTGGATTGTGGTGAGGGAACAGAGAAAAAAGCTCATTTAGGACCTGCACTTTCGAAGGGGGTAGGCAGCTGTATATCAGGGAGTAAACCTTCTGAGAATAAAAACATCTGGAGCTTGTTAAGGTAATTACACAGGGGAAAGGATAATGTACTGGGAACTCCTCAGAAGAATCTGATTTGTGGTGAGGGGAGAGAGATAAAAGCTCATTTAGGAACGACATGAACATGCTGCATAAGTAGCTGTTTATCAGTAAATATCTCCACTGAGATTAAGAAAAGCAGTAGCTTAATAAATTAAGTACTTCCTGGTATGGTTACTGTACTGGTAACTCCCCAAAAGAATCTGGATTGTGGTGAGGGAACAGAGAAAAAAGCTCATTTAGGACCTGCACTTACGAAGGGGGTAGGCAGCTGTATATCAGGGAGTAAACCTTCTGAGAATAAAAACAGCTGGAGCCTGTTAAGGTAATCAAACACAGGAATGGATAATGTACTGGGAACTCCTCAGAAGAATCTGATTTGTGGTGAGGGGAGAGAGATAAAAGCTCATTTAGGAACGACATGAACATGCTGCGTAGGTAGCTGTTTATCAGTAAATATCTCCACTGAGATTAAGAAAAGCAGTAGCTTAATAAATTAAGTACTTCCTGGTATGGTTACAGTACTGGTAACTCCCCAAAAGAATCTGGATTGTGGTGAGGGAACAGAGAAAAAAGCTCATTTAGGACCTACACTTACGAAGGGAGTAGGCAGCAGTATATCAGGGAGTAAACCTTCTGAGAATAAAAATAGCTGGAGCTTGTTAAGGTAATTACACAGGGGAAAGGATAATGTACTGGGAACAATTCAAAAGAATCTGATTTATGGTGAGGGGAGAGAGATAAAAGGTCATTTAGGAACGACATGAACATGCTGCGTAGGTAGCTGTTTATCAGTTAATATATCCACTGAGATTAAGAAAAGCAGTAGCTTAATAAATTAAGTACTTCCTGGTATGGGTACTGTACTGGTAACTCCCCAAAAGAATCTGGATTGTGGTGAGGGAACAGAGAAAAAAGCTCATTTAGGACCTGCACTTACGAAGGGGGTAGGCAGCTGTATATCAGGGAGTAAATCTTCTGAGAATAAAAACAGCTGGAGCTTGTTAAGGTAATTACACAGGGGAAAGGATAATGTTCTGGGAACAATTCAGAAGAATCTCATTTGTAGTGAGGGGAGAGAGATAAAAGCTCATTAGGAACGACATGAACATGCTGCGTAGGTAGCTGTTTATCAGTAAATATCTCCACTGAGATTAAGAAAAGCAGTAGCTTAATAAATTAAGTTCTTCCTGGTATGGTTACTGTACTGGTAACTCCCCAAAAGAATCTGGATTGTGGTGAGGGAACAGAGAAAAAAGCTCATTTAGGACCTGCACTTTCGAAGGGGGTAGGCAGCTGTATATCAGGGAGTAAACCTTCTGAGAATAAAAACAGCTGGAGCTTGTTAAGGTAATTACACAGGGGAAAGGATAATGTACTGGGAACTCCTCAGAAGAATCTGATTTGTGGTGAGGGGAGAGAGATAAAAGCTCATTTAGGAACGACATGAACATGCTGCATAAGTAGCCTTTTATCAGTAAATATCTCCACTGAGATTAAGAAAAGCAGTCTTTTAATAAATTAAGTACTTCCTGGTATGTATACTGTACTGGTAACTCCCCAAAAGAATCTGGATTGTGGTGAGGGAACAGAGAAAAAAGCTCATTTAGGACCTGCACTTACGAAGGGGGTAGGCAGCTGTATATCAGGGAGTAAACCTTCTGAGAATAAAAACAGCTGGAGCTTGTTAAGGTAATTACACAGAGGAAAGGATAATGTACTGGGAACTCCTCAGAAGAATCTGATTTGTGGTGAGGGGAGAGAGATAAAAGCTCATTTAGGAACGACATGATCATGCTGCGTAGGTAGCTGTTTATCAGTAAATATCTCCACTGAGATTAAGAAAAGCAGTTGCTTAATAAATTAAGTACTTCCTTGTATGGTTACGGTACTGGTAACTCCACAAAAGAATCTGGATTGTGGTGAGGGAACAGAGAAAAAAGCTCATTTAGGACCTACACTGACGAAGGGGGTAGGCAGCAGTATATCAGGAGTAAACCTTCTGAGAATAAAAACACCTGGAGCTTGTTAAGGTAATTACACAGGGGAAAGGATAATGTACTGGGAACAATTCAGAAGAATCTGATTTGTGGTGAGGGGAGAGAGATAAAAGCTCATTTAGGAACGACATGAACATGCTGCGTAGGTAGCTGTTTATCAGTAAATATCTCCACTGAGATTAAGAAAAGCAGTAGCTTAATAAATTAAGTACTTCCTGGTATGGTTACTGTACTGGTAACTCCCCAAAAGAATCTGGATTGTGGTGAGGGAACAGAGAAAAAAGCTCATATACGATCTGCACTTTCGAAGGGGGTAGGCAGCTGTATATCAGGGAGTAAACCTTCTGATAATAAAAACAGCTGGAGCTTGTTAAGGTAATTACACAGGGGAAAGGATAATGTACTGGGAACTCCTCAGAAGGATCTCATTTGTGGTGAGGGGAGAAAGATAAAGGCTCATTTAGGAACGACATTAACATGCTGCGTAGGTAGCTGTTTATCAGTAAATATCTCCACTGAGATTAAGAAAAGCAGTAGCTTAATAAATTAAGTACTTCCTGGTATGGTTACTGTACTGGTAACTCCCCAAAAGAATCTGGATTGTGGTGAGGGAACAGAGAAAAAAGCTCATTTAGGACCTGCACTTACGAAGGTGGTAGGCAGCTGTATATCAGGGAGTAAACCTTCTGAGAATAAAAACAGCTGGAGGTTTTTAAGGTAATTACACAGGGGAAAGGATAATGTACTGGGAAAAATTCAGAAGAATCTGATTTGTAGAGAGAGATAAAAGCTCATTTAGGAACGACATGAACATGCTGCATAAGTAGCTGTTTCTCAGTAAATATCTCCACTGAGATTAAGAAAAGCAGTAGCTTAATAAATTAAGTACTTCCTGGTATGGTTACTGTACTGGTAACTCCCCAAAAGAATCTGGATTGTGGTGAGGGAACAGAGAAAAAAGCTCATTTAGGACCTGCACTTACGAAGGGGGTAGGCAGCTGTGTATCAGGGAGTATACCTTCTGAGAATAAAAACAGCTGGAGCTTGTTAAGGTAATTACACAGGGGAAAGGATAATGTACTGGGAACTTCTCAGAAGAATCTGATTTGTGGTGAGGGGAGAGAGATAAAAGCTCATTTCGGAACGACATGAACATGCTGCGTAGGTAGCCGTTTATCAGTAAATATCTCCATTGAGATTAAGAAAAGCAGTAGCTTAATATATTAAGTACTTCCTGGTATGGTTACTGTACTGGTAACTCCCCAAAAGAATCTGGATTGTGGTGAGGGAACAGAGAAAAAAGCTCATTTAGGACCTGGACTGACGAAGGGGGTAGGCAGCAGGATATCAGGGAGTAATCATTCTGAGAATAAAAATAGCTGGATCTTGTTAAGGTAATTACACAGGGGAAAGGATAATGTACTGGGAACTCCTAATAAGAATCTGATTTGTGGTGAGGGGAGAGAGATAAAAGCTCATTTAGGAACGACATGAACATGCCGCTTACGTAGCTGTTTATCAGTAAATATCTCCACTGAGATTAAGAAAAGCAGTAGCTTAATAAATTAAGTACTTCCTGGTATGGTTACTGTACTGGTCACTCCCAAAAAGAATCTGGATTGTGGTGAGGGAACAGAGAAAAAGTTCATTTAGGACCTGCACTTACGAAGGGGGTAGGCAGCTGTATATCAGGGAGTAAACCTTCTGAGAATAAAAACAGCTGGAGCTTGTTAAGGTAATTACACAGGGGAAAGGATAATGTACTGAGAACTCCTCAGAAGAATCTGATTTTTGGTGAGGGGAGAGAGATAAAGGCTCATTTAGGAACGACATGAACATGCTGCGTAGGTAGGTGTTTATCAGTAAATATCTCCACTGAGATTAAGAAAAGCAGTAGCTTAATAAATTAAGTACTTCCTGGTATGGTTACTGTACTGGTAACTCCCCAAAAGAATCTGGATTGTGGTGAGGGAACAGAGTAAAAAGCTCATTTAGGACCTGCACTTTCGAAGGGGGTAGGCAACTGTATATCAGGGAGTAAACCTTCTGAGAATAAAAAAACGTGGAGCTTGTTAAGGTAATTACACAGGGGCAAGGATAATGTACTGGGAACTCCTCAGAAGAATCTGATTTGTGGTGAGGGGAGAGAGATAAAAGCTCATATAGGAACGACATGAACATGCTGCGTACGTAGCTATTTATCAGTAAATATCTCCACTGAGATTAAGAAAAGCAGTCTTTTAATAAATTAAGTACTTCCTGGTATGTATACTGTACTGGTAACTCCCCAAAAGAATCTGGATTGTGGTGAGGGAACAGAGAAAAAAGCTCATTTAGGACCTGCACTTACGAAGGGTGTAGGCAGCTGTATATCAGGGAGTAAAACTTCTGAGAATAAAAACAGCTGGAGCTTGTTAAGGTAATTACACAGGGGAAAGGATAATGTACTGGTAACTCCCCAAAAGAATCTGGATTGTGGTGAGGGAACAGAGAAAAAAGCTCATTTAGGACCTGCACTTACGATGGGCGTAGGCAGCTGTATATTAGGGAGTAAACCTTCTGAGAATAAAAACAGCTGGAGCTTGTTAAGGTAATTACACAGGGGAAAGGATAATGTACTGGGAATTCCTCACAAGAATCTGATTCGTGGTGAGGGGAGAGAGATAAAAGCTCATTTAGGAACGACATGAACATGCTGCGTTGGTAGCTGTTTTTCAGTAAATATCTCCACTGAGATTAAGAAAAGCAGTAGCTTAATAAATTAAGTACTTCCTGGTATGGTTACTGTACTGGTAACTCCCCAAAGAATCTGGATTGTGGTGAGGGAACAGAGAAAAAAGCTCATTTAGGACCTGCACTTACGAAGGGGGTAGGCAGCTGTATATCAGGGAGTAAACCTTCTGAGAATAAAAACAGCTGGAGCTTGTTAAGGTAATTACACAGGGGAAAGGATAATGTACTGGGAACTCCTCAGAAGAATCTGATTTGTGGTGAGGGGAGAGAGATAAAAGCTCATTTAAGAACGACATGAACATGCTGCGTAGGTAGCTGTTTATCAGTAAATATCTCCACTGAGATTAAGAAAAGCAGTAGCTTAATAAATTAAGTACTTCCTGGTATTTTTTACTCTACTGGTAACTCCCCAAAAGAATCTCGATTGTGGTGAGGGAACAGAGAAAATAGCTCATTTAGGACCTGGACTCATGAAAGGGGTAGGCAGCAGTATATCAGGGAGTAAACCTTCTGAGAATAAAAACAGCTGGAGCTTGTTAAGGTAATTACACAGGGGAAAGGATAATGTACTGGGAACAATTCAGAAGAATCTGATTTGTGGTGAGGGGAGAGAGATAAAAGCTCATTTAGGAACTACATGAACATGCTGCGTAGGTAGCTGTTTATCAGTAAATATCTTCACTGAGATTTAGAAAAGCAGTAGCTTAATAAATTAAGTACTTCCTGGTATGGTTACTGTACTGGTAACTCCCCAAAAGAATCTGGATTGTGGTGAGGGAACAGAGAAAAAAGCTCATTTAGGACCTGCACTTACGAAGTGGGTAGGCAGCTGTATATCAGGGAGTAAACCTTCTGAGAATAAAAACAGCTGGAGCTTGTTAAGGTTATTACACAGGGGAAAGGATAATGTACTGGGAACTCCTCAGAAGAATCTTATTTGTGGTGAGGGGAGAGAGATAAAAGATCATTTAGGAACGACATGAACATGCTGCGTAGGTAGCTGTTTATCAGTAAATATCTCCACTGAGATTATGAAAAGTAGTAGCTTAATAAATTAAGTACTTCCTGGTATTGTTACTGTACTGGTAACTCCCCAAAGAATCTGGATTGTGGTGAGGTAACAGAGAAAAAAGCTCATTTAGGACCTGCACTTACGAAGGGGGTAGGCAGCTGTATATCAGGGAGTAAACCTTCTGAGAATAAAAACAGCTGGAGCTTGTTAAGGTAATTACACAAGGGAAAAGATGAAGTACTGGGAACTCCTCAGAAGAATCTGATTTGTGGTGAGGGGGAGAGAGATAAAAGCTCATTTAGGAACGACATGAACATGCTGCGTAGGTAGCTGTTTATCAGTAAATATCTCCACTGAGATTAAGAAAAGCAGTAGCTTAATGAATTAAGTACTTCCTGGTATGATTACTGTACTGGTAACTCCCCAAAAGAATCTGGATATTGGTGTGGGAACAGAGAAAAAAGCTCATTTACGACCTGCACTTACGAGGGGGTAGGCAGCTGTATATCAGGGAGTAAACCTTCTGAGAATAAAAACAGCTGGAGCTTGTTAAGGTAATTACACAGGGGAAAGCATAATGTACTGGGAACTCCTCAGAAGAATCTCATTTGTGCTGAGGGGAGAGAGATAAAAGCTCATTTAGGAACGACATGAACATGCTGCGTATGTAGCTGTTTATCAGTAAATATCTCCACTGAGATTAAGAAAAGCAGTAGCTTAATAAATTAAGTACTTCCTGGTATGGTTACTGTACTGGTAACTCCCCAAAAGAATCTGGATTGTGGTGAGGGAACAGAGAAAAAAGCTCACTTAGGACCTGCACTTACGAAGGGGGTAGGCAGCTGTATATCAGGGAGTAAACCTTCTGAGAATAAAAACAGCTGGAGCTTGTTAAGGTAATTACACAGGGGAAAAGATGAAGTACTGGGAACTCCTCAGAATAATCTGATTTGTGGTGAGGGGAGAGAGATAAAAGCTCATTTAGGAACGACATGAACATGCTGCGTACGTAGCTGTTTATCAGTAAATATCTCCACTGAGATTAAGAAAAGCAGTAGCTTAATAAATTAAGTACTTCCTGGTATGGTTACTGTACTGGTAACTCCCCAAAAGAATCTGGATTGTGGTGAGGGAACAGAGAAAAAAGCTCATTTAGGACCTACACTTACGAAGGGGGTAGGCAGCTGTATATCAGGGAGTAAACCTTCTGATAATAAAAACAGCTGGAGCTTGTTAAGGTAATTACACAGGGGAAAGGATAATGTACTGGGAACTCCTCAGAAGAATCTGATTTGTGGTGAGGGGAGAGAGATAAAAGCTCATTTATTAACGACATGAACATGCTGCATAGGTAGCTGTTTATCAGTAAATATCTCCACTGAGATTAAGAAAAGCAGTAGCTTAATAAATTAAGTACTTCCTGGTATGGTTACTGTACTGGTAACTCCCCATAAGAATCTGGATTGTGGTGAGGGAACAGAGAAAAAAGCTCATTTAGGACCTGCACTTACGAAGGGGGGAGGCAGCTGTATATCAGGGAGTAAACCTTCTGAGAATAAAAACAGCTGGAGCTTGTTAAGGTAATTACACAGGGGAAAGCATAATGTACTGGGAACTGCTCAGAAGAATCTCATTTGTGCTGAGGGGAGAGAGATAAAAGCTCATTTAGGAACGACATGAACAGGCTGCGTATGTAGCTGTTTATCAGTAAATATCTCCACTGAGATTAAGAAAAGCAGTAGCTTAATAAATTAAGTACTTCCTGGTATGGTTACTGTACTGGTAACACCCCAAAAGAATCTGGATTGGAGAAGGGACAGAAGACGGCGGAGGAGTGGCTGAGCCCTTGCAGCGCTCCCTCCGATATCATAGCTTTCTCACCTCATAGAAACTCTTTCTCCGAGAAAGACAGCCAAAGTAATTTCTAACAGTACAGGGATTCTGAACAGGAAGGAAAAATCGACTTTGCTGGTCTGAAAACACATAATTCAGCTCCGAGCGGCGTCCCGCCGCCGCGCCGCGCCAGCGCCGGCTCCGGCACAGTGCCGGGCACAGCCCCCCCCGCCCCCGCACTCCGCACAGCTAAAGTGTTAAATACTCCAGACGGCAGCCGAGCATGGAGGACCTCACATCGCAGAGACAGCGTGAGTACCCCCAAAATTTATCATCACTTGTGCCCACAGTCCAGCTTCTGGAAGGCATCCCTGTCCCCACCGCCAGAGCAAAGCGCCATCTTTGACACTGGCATAGGGTCAGACCAGACTGGAACTGAAGCGGGCCTGGGGAAAGTGAGGTCAAAAAAGCCATCTTTGAAAAGGGCAGGAGGGGCGGAATCAGTGAGAACCAGCCCAGCCCAGAAGAACGCCCCCTGCCCCCCTGCCCTGGCGGGAGGCGAGTCCGGGGCTTAGCCAGAGATGCCCCGCCCTGCCCGCCGGAACTTCTAAACTTAAAGCAAAAGCTGCGAGCAGCTACCAGGGGCACGGAAACAACCGACGGAGGAACAAACAGTTCCAGGGACAGCTAAACGGTCCCATCACAGAGGAAGCTAATTCCCAGCCCAAAACGGAGCTGTATTCCATAGCTACCTATGCCACAGAGGCCGCCTCCCTCAGGCAAGCAACGCTCAGCGGAGCAAAACAGCCCAGAGGCGCCCCACCCTGCTGTGGTCACAGCGTAGTCAAGACCAGGCATCAAAGGCAGCGGCCCCACAGCAGACAGAGGAGCCACAGTTCCTGAGACTGCTCACGTCCCCATCGACAGAGGACGCCCAAGGCCTGCCTGCAGGCTGTGGGAATCTCAGAGACCCACGATTGCACCAACAGGGGAGAAGGTCAGAACAGAACCACCCCTTGCCAACTGAAATCAAGTCAAACCAGCCAATCAGGAAAATAGACTGCAGTCCATTGCAGGGAAATCAGAGACTGGTTTCTTTTTCTTTTCAAACATTTTTTTTTATATAAACTTTTCTTTTAAATTTTCTTTTTAATTTTTTCACACCTGAAACATCATTGGCTGGTTATTTTTTTTTTTTTTAATTTTTTTTTTTGGTTTGTTTGTTTTTTGTTTGTTTTCCATTTTTATTGGTTTGTTTTATCAAGTTTTTTTTGTGTTTGTTTATTTGTTTGGGTTGTTCTTTTTCTGTTATTTTCCTTTTTATCTACTTATGCTTCCTTTTTAAATAATTTTTCTCTGTTTTGTGTTTCTGTCTTCCAGTATTTTTACTTCATTTCTCTCGATGCGTCCTCTTCCTTTAAAAATTACTTTCCTATAAATAACACCTACACCCTTTTCTGCTAACTCTCCAGTGTCTGTCATTTTATCAATGTTCTTTCTACTGATTCTACTCTTCTCCACATTTCCACGTCACTGAAACTAAACCAAAATCACCCCCCCCAATACACTTTACTCTATTCTCTTTACTACCTCCAACTTACCCGCCTGACTTACTGCCTGGACCTCCAGGTTCCATTGACTCCTGGTTATTGGATAGAGGGTATCCCAGCTTAATACAAGTGAATCAAAGGGGTTCATAGAGAAAACCAGTCCTAAAAGAACTTAATATAAAAACAAGAATTGCATATAGGGTTGTAACAGTAAATAAGTAACTACTGAATACAGGGCCCAGGATCGGATGTTATATTGAAATTGTATTCTTTAGGAACACCAAATCTAACTTTATAGACAGGTATACAAGGTATCTGTATATAATTGTGAAATTGTAAGATTTACACAACAGTGCTTGGTAAGGGCTGCTTTGGGTCTTAAACAGTGCTCACAGGTGCTGGTAGACTGGCATTCCCAATTCAAATGGGCAGAAGAAACACAAGAAAGATGGCAAATAATGAAGTCTTATCCCCCACTCAAAACAAGCAGGAAGCAGAGCAGTCAATCAAAAACATAGAAGAAAACCCCCAAAATGCTCTACAAAGTTTACTGATAAACATGATAAATGAAAAATTTGAATCTCTTCAGTCAATTATGTTAGAGCGTGAGGAGGCAAAGCAAAAATTAATGGAGAATTTCATGGCATCCACAAATAGAAAGATAAGTGAGCTTCAAGAGTCAAATGAAAAGATAGCTACCCAACTTAAAGATTTGAGAGACAACACTCAAAACCAAAGTAATGAAGTTAATGAAGTAAAGAAGTCCATACAGGACCTAAGAAATGACATGGAAATCATCAGGAAAGACCAGTCAGAAGGAAAAGAGATTCGAAATCAAGTTGCTAGCCTACAGTCCCGACTAACTGAAGCAGAGGATCGAATCTCAGGAGCTGAAGATTCCTTAGACTCTATGGAGAAAGATCAAAAATCAATACAAATCCAGTCCAAGCAACAAAACAGATCGCTACAGGAGATTCAAGACACAATCAGGAAGCCCAATTTAAGGATAATAGGTATTGAGGAAAACTTGGAGAAAAGGTTAATGGGATAGGCAACCTATTTAACAGATACTAGCGGAGAACTTCCCAAACATCCAGAAGGAAAGGCCTATACAGGTACAAGAAGCATTTAGAACCCCAAATCGACCTGACCAGAATAGGACTTCCCACCGACACATTGTGATCAAAACAGCTTCAGCAGAGTGCAAGGAAAAAATACTCAAAGCTGTTAGGGCAAAGAAAACAATCACATATAAAGGAAAAGCAATCAGAATTACCCCAGACTTCTCAGCAGAGACCATGAAAGCAAGGAGAGCCTGGAATGAAGTATACCAAACTCTAAATAAAAATAACTACCAACCAAGAATTCTGTACCCCGCCAAACTCTCCTTCATAGCCGAAGGTCAAATAAAAGTCTTCCACAATAAGGAAAAACTGAAACAATATATCTCCACCAAACCAGCTTTACACAAAATCCTTAAAGATGTACTCTACAGGGAAAATAATCAAGATCCCAACACAGACAGAGAAATGAACCCTAATTAGTAAACACTAGATCAAGAAATGGGAAGACACACCTTTAAACAAGATAGTGATAATGAAAAGAACAAACGATCACCTCTCAATCCTAACTGTCAACATTAATGGACTTAATTCTCCAATCAAACGACATAGGCTCATAACTTGGATCAAAAATCAAGATCCATCTTTCTGCTGCCTCCAAGAGACACATCTATCCAGCAAAAGTAAACATCTTCTAAAAGTGAAAGGCTGGAAACAAATCTATCAAGCAAATGGCCCCCATAAGCAGGCTGGAGTTGCAATCCTAGTATCAGACAAAATTGACTTCAAATTAAAAAAGGTAAGAAGAGACAAAGAAGGTTACTACATACTAGTAAAAGGATCTCTCCAACAGGAAGAAATAACCATCCTAAATATCTACACACCAAATGCAGGAGCACCCAACTTCATCAAACAAACACTATTGGCTCTAAAAACATTCATAGACCCAAACACAATGATAGTGGGGGACTTTAACACTCCACTATCACCACTGGACAGATCAACACGCCAAAAACTGAACAAAGAAACCACAGAACTAAACAATTGCATAGACCAACTAGACTTAATCGACATCTACAGAATATTCCACCCAGCAAGGACAGAATACACATTCTTTTCGGCAGCACACGGAACATTCTCCAAAATAGATCACATCTTAGGGCACAAAGAAAATCTGTACAAATTCAGAAGTATCAAAATCATTCCCTGCATTCTTTCAGACCACAATGGAATAAAATTAGAGCTCAACTCACTCAGCCACCACAGAAAATCCCACAATTCATGGAGACTAAAGAACACACTGCTGAACCATCAGTGGATCATTGAAGAAATTAAAACAGAAATTCAAATGTTTATGGACTTCAACCAAGTTGAGGACACAAAGTACCAGCTCCTTTGGGACACAGCAAAGGCAGTACTCAGAGGAAAATTTATATCTCTGAGTACATACATCAACAAACTGGAGAAACAGCAACTCAGTAATCTAAGAAAGCACCTTAATTTTCTGGAGAGAGAACAGCAAGCCAAACCCCAAGTCAATAGACGGAAGCAAATAATTAGAATCAAATCAGAATCAAATCAATTAGAGACTAAAAAAACCATCGAAAGAATCAACAAAACAAAGAGTTGGTTCTTTGAAAAAATCAACAAGATAGACAGACCCTGGCAAACCTGACCAAAGAACGAAGGCAGCACACTCAAATAAACAAGATAAGAGATGAAACAGGTAGCATCACCACAGAAATAACCGAAATTCAGAAAATAATAAGGGACTATTTTGCAAACCTTTATGCCAACAAATTCGAGAACTTGGAAGAAATGGATGATTTCCTAGAAAAAATTGATACCCCCAAACTCAACTATGAAGACTTAAACCTTCTAAACAGACCCATATCCAGTATTGAAATAGAAACAGCAATAAATGATCTCCCATCCAAGAAAAGCCCAGGTCCAGACGGATTCACCGCAGAATTCTACAAGGCCTTCAAAACAGAACTCACTCCAATATTTCTCAAACTCTTCAATGAAATTGAAAGAGAACGTTCACTACCAGACTCATTTTATGAAGCCAGTATAACCCTCATCCCAAAACCAGGCAGAGACTCATCACGGAAAGAGGACTACAGACCAATCTCCCTGATGAACATAGATGCAAAAATTCTCAACAAAATTCTGGCCAATCGACTTCAACAGGTCATCAAAAAAATCATACACCACGATCAAACTGGATTCATCCCAGGGATGCAAAGCTGGTTTAATATACGCAAGTCAATTAATATAATCCACCACATCAACCGGAGCAAGGTAAAGAACCACATGGTTTTATCGCTGGATGCGGAAAAAGCGTTCGATAAAATCCAGCACCCATTTATGCTAAAAGCCCTGGAAAAACTGGGATTCCAGGGAACATTCCTGAATATAATCAAGGCAGTTTATGACAAACCAACAGCAAGCATAACTCTAAATGGTGAAAAACTAAAGCCATTCCCTTTAAAATCAGGAACAAGGCAGGGATGTCCACTCTCTCCCCTGCTCTTCAACATAGTACTAGAATTCCTAGCCAGAGCAATTAGGCAAGAAGAGAATATAAAGGGGATCCAAATAGGAAAAGATGAAGTTAAACTTTCTCTCTTCGCAGATGACATGATCCTATACCTAAAGAATCCCATAGACTCTACCCCCAAGCTACTAGAGCTGATCCAAAACTTTGGCAAAGTTGCAGGTTATAAAATAAACCTTCAAAAATCAACGGCCTTTCTCTATGCTAACAACCCGAAGACCGAGGCTGAAATCAGGAAAGCAACTCCTTTTGCAATAGCCCCCAAAAACATAAAATACCTAGGAATAAACTTAACCAAAGAAGTGAAAGACCTCTTTGAGGAGAACTTTAAAACCTTGAAAAACGAAATTAAGTCAGAACTAAGGAAATGGAAAAACCTCCCATGCTCCTGGATTGGGAGGATTAATATAATCAAAATGGCAATATTGCCAAAGGCTATCTACAAATTCAATGCAATACCCATTAATATCCCAACACCATTCTTTAATGAAATAGAGGAAGCAATCCAGAAATTCATATGGAACAATAAAAGACCTAGAATAGCAAAAACACTCCTAAGCAGAAAGAACAGTGCTGGAGGAATTACAATACCCAACTTCAAGCTGTATTATAAAGCTATAGTAATAAAAACAGCTTGGTATTGGCACCGGAACAGGCCTGAAGACCAATGGAACAGAATTGAAGACCCAGAATTAAACCCACAGAACTACGCCTACTTAATCTTTGATAAAGGAGCTAAAACAATAGTATGGAAGAAAGATAGCCTCTTTAACAAGTGGTGCTGGCAAAACTGGCTCAACACATGCAACAAACTAAAACTAGATCCTTATATATCACCCTGCACCAAAATAAACTCCAAATGGATTAAGACCTTGAAATCAAAACAGGCACCCTGAAAACACTAAAGGAAGGAGTAGGAGAAACACTCGGGCTCCTTGGCACAGGACAGAACTTCCTTAACAAAGACCCTGAAAGGCTACAAATCAAAGAAAAGTTGGACAAATGGGACTGCATTAAACTGCAGAGCTTCTGCATGGCAAAGGACATAGCTCTCAAGATAAACAGAAAGCCCACAGACTGGGAGAAGATCTTTACCGGACATTCAACAGACAAAGGCCTCATCTCTAAAATATATGCAGAACTAAAAAAATTACCTTCTTCCAAAACAAAACCGCAAAGAACCAATAGCCCCCTCAACAAGTGGGCTAAAGACTTACAAAGAAACTTCTCTGATGAGGAAATGAGAATGGCCAATAGACATATGAAAAAATGCTCTACATCACTGGCCATAAAGGAAATGCAAATCAAAACAACATTGAGATTCCATCTCACCCCAGCAAGAATGTCATATATCAAGAAAACTAATAATAACAATTGTTGGAGGGGATGTGGCCAAAAGGGAACCCTACTTCATTGTTGGTGGGAATGTAAACTGGTTCAGCCACTCTGGCAAGCAGTATGGAGATTCCTCAGAAGGCTCAATATAGAACTCCCCTATGACCCAGCAGCCCCACTGTTGGGTATCTATCCAAAAGACCACAACAAAATCACAGTAATGCCACCAGCACAACAATGTTCATCGCAGCACAATTTGTCATAGCGAGAATCTGGAACCAACCCAGATGCCCCTCCATAGATGAATGGATCAGGAAAATGTGGTACATATACACAATGGAATTTTATGCCTCTATCAGAAAGAATGACATTGTTCCATTTGTAAGGAAATGGAAGGACTTGGAAAAAGTTATACTAAGTGAAGTGAGCCAGACCCAAAGAAACATGGACTCTATGGCCTCCCTTATTGGGAATAATTAGTACAGGTTTAGGCAAGCCATAGCAGAGGTTCACAAGGCCCAATAGCTATACCCTTAGGAACACATAAGATGATGCTAAGTGAAATGAACTCCATGTTATGGAAACAATTGATATATCACAGTTGTAACTACTTTCAACGTCCTAGGTGTATGTGTAGTTTCTATTATTGATGATGCTCTTGTATCACCTTCCTATGGTTGTACCTACACTATCTCTGTAATCTTATCTGAGTATATTGGAAACCGTGTTTACTGGTATTGGAAGTAGGAAATTGAAAGGGAATACCAAATTTGAGAGACACAGGGTAAAAAAGAGAAATAACGACAAAAGCAATACTTGCAAAACTGTCTGGTGTAAGTGAACTGAACACTGGGGGGGGGAGGGAAAGGGGGGAGGGAGGGGGGCATGAGGGACAAGGTAACAAACAGTACAAGAAATGTATCCAATGCCCAACGTATGATACTGTAACCTCTCTGTACATCAGTTTGACAATAAAAATTTGAGAAAAAAAAAAAAAAAAGAATCTGGATTGTGGTGAGGGAACAGAGAAAAAAGCTCATTTAGGACCTGCACTTACAAAGGGGTTAGGCAGCTGTATATCAGGGAGTAAACCTTCTGAGAATAAAAACAGCTGGAGCTTGTTAAGGTACTTACACAGGGGAAAGGATAATGTACTGGGAACTCCTCAGAAGAATCTGATTTGTGGTGAGGGAGAGAGATAAAAGCAAATTTAGGAACGACATGAACATGCTGCGTACGTAGCTGTTTATCAGTAAATATCTCCACTGAGATTAAGAAAAGCAGTAGCTTAATAAATTAAGTACTTCCTGGTATGGTTACTGTACTGGTCACTCCCCAAAAGAATCTGGATTGTGTTGAGGCAACAGAGAAAAAAGCTCATTTAGGACCTACACTAACGAAGGGGGTAGGCAGCTGTATATCAGGGAGTAAAACTTCTGAGAATAAAAACAGCTGGAGCTTGTTAAGGTAATTACACAGGGGAATCATAATGTACTGGGAACTCCTCAGAAGAATCTCATTTGTGCTGAGGGGAGAGAGATAAAAGCTCATTTAGGAACGACATGAACATGCTGCGTACGTAGCTGTTTATCAGTAAATATCTCCACTGAGATTAAGAAAAGCAGTAGCTTAATAAATTAAGTACTTCCTGGTATGGTTACTGTACTGGTAACTCCCCAAAAGAATCTGGATTGTGGTGAGGGAAGAGAGAAAAAAGCTCACTTAGGACCTGCACTTACGAAGGGGGTAGGCAGCTGTATATCAGGGAGTAAACCTTCTGAGAATAAAAACAGCTGGAGCTTGTTAAGGTAATTACACAGGGGAAAAGATGAAGTACTGGGAACTCCTCAGAATAATCTGATTTGTGGTGAGGGGAGAGAGATAAAAGCTCATTTAGGAACGACATGAACATGCTGCATACGTAGCTGTTTATCAGTAAATATCTCCACTGAGATTAAGAAAAGCAATAGCTTAATAAATTAAGTACTTCCTGG